>NC_079168.1:22580245-22875245 GCF_947568905.1 Ostrea edulis
ACATTTTTACCTTAGACAAGTTAGTCACAGTGGTGTTAAATACACACCTTTGCGATGTTTTGACTGGAAGAAATCATGTAATGTATTCGTTCGACGCTTCATTATTTTTCACTGCCATGTGCTTCTCACGCGCAAGGTGAGAGTTTAAAATATCGTCCAATCAAAATCGCCGTTTCAAAAAGCTCTCGATAAAAACATAAACAAGGAAGAAATATGAAAGATATTTATAGCCAACCAATTGCTACCGCATACATTCTTTGCAAAGATTGATCGTGTAAATCAACATCACTGAAATTGACAACATATTATTTTTTGATTTTTTATATTTGAACCGGCCAGAAAATCGTTTGAAACGGTCAATTTGGCCGGCGGCCGGTTCTTAGGGAAAACACTGAAAAGGCTTCAACCAAAGTTTAAAAAATTCAAACACATTAAATGATGCAAACATAAATGTTAAAAAAAAGCCACCCCATCAATATGCACCTACTTGAAATACATATACTTTTTTCAACAACAGTATTTCAAAAGTGAAAAGAACATCTAGTAATTGGTCAAATAATTGTATTTGTTTATATGTAACTTGCATCATACACATGTACATAGAATATGTAACATAAATTTACATTAATTGGCATTTTGTCTAAAGTCAAAACATGTATGAATTAAGACTTCATGATAAAGAATAAAGATATAGATTACTTCATTTTAACTGAGGATTCCTTATAATTGATTTCCTTATGCTGGTAACCATTTTTCTTATGAAGATTTATGAGCAGTACAGTGAAGGATTTTCAATTCCGTATTCTTTGTAATGGAGTTCCTAATAAATAAGTTTTACTGTTCTATGCTTTGATGGAGAAGTAGTGTTCTAGGATAGAGCTGCGCAAATCATTGATAAATATTTACTGTGCTTAATGAAAGATAAAGTACAGAATTTAGTTTTGTTGAAATGAACATGCTGATGCACAATATTTTCACACATACGTCTCGTTTGCTATAGGGATGAAATCCGATCTAAGATGAAGAGCAAGTACCTGTCCAACCCAGACTACAGCTACGAAAAAGTTAACAGAGCCAGCTTGGCCTGTGGTCCTATGGTTAAATGGGCCATTGCTCAGGTTTGTAATGTATTCTCAGTAAAATGTCTTCATTCATTTGTAGTTAGGGCTTGTATTGTTGATTTGATTTATGTGAATAGGGAAATTTAGATATAGTATTTAAACTCAGTACAAAACAAGTGAACACTGCTGGTATCCTTTCACAGATTAATTATGCTGATATGCTGAAGAAGATTGATCCTCTGAGGAATGAATTAAAGGACTTAGAGACACAAGCCAATGAGAACCAACAGAAAGCTGAAGAAGTGAACAAAACAATAGCAGGACTGGAGAAGAGTATCGCTAAATACAAGGAAGAGTATGCTGTGTTGATTAGTCAGGCACAGGCCATCAAAACAGACCTGTCCAATGTAGAGGCCAAGGTAAGCTTAGGTACCATCCGAGGGGGAGGAGCTTAGGTACCATCCCAGGGGGAGGATGTGGTGTCTATTTAGAGATAAACACTCGGGCAATCAAAATATGCTCAGGCAATTAAAACAAGACCTCGAGAATGTGGTGTCTACATAGAGATATAGGTACAGGCAATTTAAACAAGACTTCGAAAATGTAGAAACCAAGGTAAGCTTAGGTACCATCACAGGGGGAGAATGTGGTGTCTATTTAGAGATAAAGGCATATGCACTTCGAGAATGTCGAGACTGGGCTAAGCTTCTTTAGTAGGGAGGATGTGTTTATATAAAGGTCAAGACCATTAAAACAAAACTTTCTAACATAGAGGCCAAGGTAAGGTTCTTCAACATTACGGAGTGGGGGTGGGGAGTGTCTATATAGAGATACAAGCTCAGGCAATGTAAATACTGTGTATTGGCAAATTTCCACCCAGTTTTATTTTTGGCTCTATCACCCTTATCTTGAGTGGGTGAATTTAGATTCACTGTGTTATTATTTATCTCATTAATTTCTTTGTGCTGTGGTCATAACTGTTTGTACTCAATTTTATATACTGTGCCTCCATTTAGGTGGAGAGAAGTATTGCCTTGTTGAAGAGTCTTGATGATGAGAAACTAAGATGGGAGTCCAGCAGTGAAACGTTTAAGAGTCAGATGTCGACCATTGTTGGAGATGTGCTCCTGTCGTCTGCCTTTATGGCCTATGCTGGTAAGTATTGCCATCCTATTCTTTATGGCCTATGCTGGTAAGTATTGACATCCTATTCTGATTTTAGGGGAAGTGAATTACACCTTATAAAATCCAGAACATTGCACAGTGACAGGTTTTTAGTATCTTGTAGAAAAGTGTCACAAACATATACATGTACACACGTCTATAAGTAGATGAGCATGTATTGAAATACTGTATTATTGCATTTTGATGAGGGTATCTGTGAAACTTTTCACTGAGAAAAAACTGAACTAATATTTTAATATAAATTGTTGTAAAAATGTACGGTGAAGTTTGTACATCAGTTTTATGCACGATATTTTTTAGCTCTTCGGGAGAGCTACTGTCATGACGTCGGTGTCGGCATCACACTCTAGAACTTTAACCCTGGCATTAGGCCAAGTAAAATTAATTAGTAGATTATCATTCAAACTTCACCAAAAAATGGGGCGGGTGGGAGGATTTTATTTTTTATTTTTCGCCATGGTATTCTTGACCTCGAAAATGCCTTCTCTCATTGAGAAAAGGCTTTATAAATCATAATTACATGTGTATTTGGGTTTCTAAAAGGCAAAGTGAAACAAAGTACATTTACGATACCGGACCGGACATAAAAATATCCGGAAATCGTAATTTTGAAAAATAAAAAAAATCGGGGCGGGGCGATTTTCGAGGGGCGGGCGGGAATGATAATCTACTAATTAATTTTACTTGGCCTTATCTTTTGAACAATAGAGATAGGCCTTTGATTCACAGATTCCTCATGATCAGGGTTTTCAATTTTTAACAAGACTTTTTACCTAGTGACCTTTGACTTTAACCCACTTTTCAAAGACTTTAACCTTAGCTACATATACCAAATGGTAAGATTAAGTAGAGTCAAGCTTCCCAGCAAGCTAGATTTGTCTTCTGACAACTCTTGATATAATATCACCTATGTCAAATAATGTTTCCTGTGGGAACATGTAGATACTGCTCTTTCACCATGGAGGGTGTGGTTTTTACTTCCACATGCAAGCATTATGTTTTGTCAAATGTTTCTCTGCCAATCAGATATGTGTATTTTATATGAAAGTATTTGTATCTTTTGTTATTCAGGTTACTTTGACCAGCAAATGAGAAGGAACTTGTTTACATCTTGGACATCACATCTACAGACAGCTAATGTACAGTTCAGGAGTGACCTGGCCAGAGTGGAGGTACACATTTTATTATGATTATAGTCGATGCATTATTCTGATTATAGTCGATGCATGTACATGTGATCACATATTATAGGGTCATCTTTTCCTATCAACACCAAAGGTAAAAGATTAGATTTTCATGATCTTGAACACAAAATGCTGTATTCATGTATCCTAATTTTACTTGTGAACATCAAACATTTCAGCCCTCATTTAGCCATGTTGTTTTAGTACCCTTTGATTGAAATATGTTGTTTCAGTGCCTTTTCATTGAAACTTATTGTTTTGTTATCTGTTCATTGTTGGTTCCGTACTTGTTCATTAAAACTTGTTGTTTTAGTACCTGTCTAATGCTGATGAGAGGGTGAGGTGGCAGGCCAATACTCTGCCTGCTGATGACCTGTGTACCGAGAATGCAATCATGTTGAAGAGGTTCAACAGGTATCCCCTGATCATCGACCCCTCAGGTCAGGCTACAGAGTTCCTCATGAATGAATACAAAGAAAAAAGCATCAAAAAGACCAGGTAAAATTATCAGGTTTTGGTCGTCTTTCATAATTCTGTTTAGAATTTGGTCGCCACCAACATTTGTTCTCCTTGCTTTTAGCTTCCTGGATGATGCATTTAGAAAAAATTTGGAAAGTGCTGTCAGATTTGGAAATCCTCTGCTTGTTCAGGTACCTGTACTTACAACTCGAGTTCCAAACATAATGTGAGAAATATTAAAATGGTGATTTATGAATAAATGAACATATATGTATCTTTCTTGAATTACCACAGGATGTTGAGAGCTATGACCCCATTCTGAACCCTGTGTTGAACCGTGAGTTAAGGAAGACTGGGGGTCGTATACTGATTACCCTGGGAGATCAGGAGATCGATTTCTTCCCCAAGTTCACCATATTCTTGTCTACCAGAAATCCAAATGTAAGATTTCTATTTGTGAACTTTTCAAAGAACTGTCTGCAATATGCAATGATTACATGCGAGTCTTTACTGACACTGTATAATTTGAGAGAATCATTGCTTTCTATTTTTAGGCTGATTTCCCTCCAGACTTGTGCTCTAGAGTGACCTTTGTGAACTTTACAGTAACCAGGGGAAGTTTACAAGACCAGTGTCTGAACCAGGTTTGTAGAAAAAGTTAATGGCCATTAGAAAGTCTAAATTACACTACATAGGGATCCATAGCTTGTATGGAATTTGATAGTTATAACCAGTCTTATTCCAGCTTTCTCCATTATAGGTACTGAAGGCTGAGAGACCAGATGTTGATGCCAAGAGGTCAGACCTTCTGAAATTACAAGGTGAGGTTTGATCTTGAAAGTACACATGTACATCTTGTTTTATGTTCCAGTATTGCTATAGTGATTGTGTTTTTAATTGTGATTTCCTTGCTGTACAGGCGAGTTCCAGTTGATTGGTTTTTAATTGTGTTTTCCTTGCTGTACAGGCGAGTTCCAGTTGATTGTTTTTTTTAGCTCTTCTGAGCCAAAGGCTCAAAGAGCTGATGCTATGGCCATTTGTGCGGTGTGCGTAAACTTTTTAGAAAAAGGGCTATAACTCAAGAACCCCTTGGCCAATTTTTTTCAAATTTGTTACAGGGTATCATTGGCCCAAGGGCTTTCATACATACTAAATAAAGGGATGTGACCCTTTAACAAGGGGAGATAATCAGGAAAATACAAACAAAAGTAGTGGTTGCTAAAAAATCTTCTTCTCAAGAACCACAGGGCAGATTATCACTAAACTTACACATAAGGATGAGGATATGTTGTAGATTAAAAATTGTTCAAGGCATTACCCTGGGGCAAAGGGCATGGTCTCAAGGTCACTTCAAAGTTTACCTAAATTAAAAAAAATTTTAAATTCCTTAAATCTTAGATATTTTAGTCATTATAAGGACTAGGATCATCAAATTTTGACAGTTGATGCATCTTAGGACCTTGTGTCAAGTTGTCTCAAAAGTAGGTCACGGTGACCTACTTTTTGAATTTTGCAGGTATTTATTTTAAAATTAATTTTGATGCATATCTTGGACACTTTGAAGCCTATGATCATCAAAACTTGTCAGTTGGTGGATCATGGGACCTTGAAATGCGTCAACTGAAAAATAGGTCACCATGACCTATTTTTTGAATTTTATGGCTTATCATTTATAGATATATTTTAAGTTGTTATTTCAAATACCGAGAGGTTTAGAATCATCAAATCTTGTAAGTTGATGCATCTTGAGGCCTTGAAACATATTTATAAAAAAAGTAGGTCACAGTGACCTACTTTTTGAATTTTGCAGATATTCAAATTTCACATTTTCAATTTTAGATGCATATTTTGGGCACTGTAAAACCTAGGATCATCAAACTTTGTCAGTTGATGCGTCTTCAGTCTTCGATTTGTGTCGACCAAAAAGTAGGTCACCGTGACCTACTTTTGGTATTTGACAGCTAAATTACTATATTTCAGACACTATTTGACCTACAATCATCAAACTTTGTCAGTTGATGCATCTTGAGTCTTCGGAGTGTATCGACCAAAAAGTAGGTCACTGTGACCTACTTTTGGCATTTGACAGTTATATTTATATATTTCAGTCACTAATTGACCTACAATCATCAAACTTTGACAGTTGATGCATCTTGAGTCAATGGAGTGTGTCGACCAAAAAGTAGGTCACCTTGACCTACTTTTGGAATTTGACGGCTATATTTATATATTTCAAATATTATTTGACCTACAATCATCAAACTTTGTCAGTTGATGGGTCTTGCATGTTCGGAGTTCGCTGACCAGAAAGTAGGTCACCATGACCTATGATTGGAATTTGACAGCTATATTTCAATATTCAGATACTAATTGGCTTAAAATCATCAAACTTTGTCAGTTGATATTTCTTGGGTTCTCAAAATGTGTAAACCAAAAAGTAGGTCACATTGACCTACTTTTTTTTAATTCTTAGGATTTAACTAAAGATTTAGAATACTAAGAGGCTAAGAATAGAAATGGTGGGGTTGTACAATTTATCAGAAGAGCGATTCTAGGCCCTTGGGCCTCTTGTTAATTGTGATTTCCTCGCTGTACAGGCGAGTTCCAGTTGATTGGTTTTTAATTGTGATTACCTTGCTGTACAGGTGAGTTCCAGCTGAAGCTTCGCCACCTGGAGAAGTCCTTACTCCAGGCCCTGAATGCCTCCAAAGGAAAGATCCTGGATGATGATAGCATCATAAGTCATTTGGAGACCCTGAAAAAAGAAGCTTCTGAGGTAGCTCGAAAAGTGGAAGAGACGGACGTCATCATGGCGGAGGTGGAGACCACTTCCCAGCAGTACGTCCCACTGGCCACTTCCTGTAGCAGCATCTATTTCTCCATGGAGGCCCTGCAACAAGTACAGCACTTTTTCTATAATTCTTTTCCCGAAGCATCTTCATTACGTTCTCTTGCCAATATTGATTTTACATTGTACCATGTAAAAGTTCATATTATTTGTGAAAGAGATTTTAAAGTCATTGTTACGTATTTGTTGTTTAGGCATCAGCTTTACATGAATGAATCGTTTTATTTTGATAGGTACACTTCTTGTACCAATACTCGCTGCAACTGTTCTTGGAGATTTTCCACTCCGTGCTGCAGAGCCAGAGACTGGGTGGCATTAAGGAGTACGCAGCTCGTCTGTCCATCATCACCAATGAATTGTTCCAGGTCAGTGGAAGAAATCAGAAAATGATATGATACGTGTTGCTTGAACTTCCATGGTGATATACTTAAAGAATTTACATATGGTAACATGCATTTTGAAAAATTTGTTGTCAACAGGAAACATACAATAGAGTGGGAAGAGGAATGCTGTATGAGGATAGAATCACATTTGCCATTCAACTCAGCAGAATCTTCTTGAAGGGAATGCAGAGGTACATGTACATGTTTATTACTGAGCAAAACTGAACTAGTAACTGTATAATTGATAATTTTACTCGTGTTAGAGTTAATCCCAGTGTTTAATGTGAAAAAGAAGTAGAAGAGTCACACAGAAATTTGTCCATTTTAGTGAGTCCACATATGAGGACGAGTTCATCATGTTCACGAGAAGTCAGGAAGCACTGCTGGGCATTGGAGAAAAATCTGCCCCACAGATTCAAGGGTTATCTCAACAGCAGCAGTCGGCCATGATGAGGCTTACCAAGCACCGAGCGTTCAGAGACCTTGTACAGCAGGTCAAGGGAAATCAGGTCGGTGGCACAGTTCTGCAATAAATTAATCATTACTGTTGTCTCGGGCAATTATGTGTTCTTTTGTTTTACTTGTTATTTGTGTCATGCATTGACTTTGGTTGGTGCTTGCAGGAATTTCAGTCCTGGCTAGATAGTGCTATGCCAGAGGTGGATGTCATGCAAGTGTGGAATGAAGATAAACCATTCAGTAAGTCCTACGAAAAACAAACCTGTAGTGCATTTCAAAGAATCGTGTTTTGAATTATTGTATTCATTGCCATGGAATGGGTGGGTGAATTATACATGAATCTCATTGTGTCCGTCTGTATGTCTGTAGATAAACCAAACTTGCTCATGTGACACATCTTGGGATGATGGCCCACATTTATGCTTAAGTGGATCTGGTGTAGTCTTTTCCCAGCTTATTACAAATGATATATCACCAGAATTTGCCCATGGCAACAATTGTTGTTTAATATGTTAAAGTCTCTTGCAATCTGAATTCACAAGAAACACAAACTTTTAAGGTATCTTCTGGTTAAAAGGTGTTTTAGTAGTGAAGAATAGTTCAAGGATAGAAGAATTGGGATTATAAAATTTCATTAAAAGTAATAATTTTGCAAGATGTGTATCATGTAGAGTGTAGGTTACAAGGCTGTCGTATGTTATTTAGGAAAAATGAAGTTTTTCAAAAATACAGTTTTTTGAGTGCCCTTGAAAAGGGTGGAAGGGGGGGGGGGGGGAGATGTTAAGTGTCATTAAGACAGTTCTAGATTTTTTTAGATTCATCCATTCAGTCCATAGGATTTTTACTTTAGATTGTGCATCATATAAGGATCATAGAAAAACATTTCATAAATAAATACACAGTAATTACAATATTGTTTTGAAGATCCAAGTAATGATTATAAATTTATTTGGCTAATGAGTAATGAATGTAATACTGTGATAATTGTTCACAAGATTGTGTTGAGTTTTCATTCATGAAAGTAATTGAGTCTATTCTCATTTAATCTTTCGTTTATCATTGTGTATACATTCATTTCTGTCTTGTATACAGAATTAGAAGTACAGTACATGTGATTTCTTTTCCATGAGAATAAAATGTTGGTGTCAGGTCTAGTATACACATTTACATGCTGCTTTGTAATCACCCACAATGGATATTTGTTGCTTTTTTACAGGTCCTGTAGGGAAGGCTGTCCATGGATTACTATCCATCCAGGCCTTCAGGCCCGACAGAACAACATCCATGGCTCGTGTGTTTGTGGAGAAAGTGTTGGGAACGGCTTTCTTACACAATGCAGAAAAGGAACTACAGTTATCGTCTATCATTGAAAATGAGGTATTGTAATTGTAGGTGTTTGCTTCATAAATTGTAAACCAGACCAAAGAATAAAAAAAAATTCCCATCCATTCATTGGGCCAAGAAAGAGTATACATGTAGCTTTCTACATCAGCAGGCCATCATCTGTACATGTAGATTTCACTTTTTCAACAGATAAAAGCCAATACCCCCATTCTTATGTGCTCAGTGCCAGGATATGATGCTAGCGGTTGGGTCGATGACTTGGCTACAGAACTTGGAAAACAACTTACATCAATTGCAATTGGTATTACATTGATGAAATAGCTGTGGGTTTTTTTTTAATGAAATGTTTATTTCAATTGAGGATACATGTTTATGATTTTATAGAATTTATGCAAGTTACTAGTTATTAGTATTTTGCCTTATAATACACTTTGGGTAAGTTATTCCAATAAGATTGTTAAGTGAGCTGTCTAAAGCAGGAATTTACAAGCAATTTGCGTGTACAGTGTATATAATGGTGTTAATCCATTTTGTAGGTTCGGCTGAGGGATTTACACAGGCAGACAAAGTGATCAACGCCTCCAGTAAGTCTGGTCGTTGGGTTCTTTTGAAGAATGTCCATCTTGCTCCCAACTGGCTGGTGTCCCTGGAGAAAAAGCTTCACAGTTTGACCCCACACCCCAGCTTCAGGCTCTTTTTGACAATGGAAATCAACCCCAAGGTAAGATTTGTGGAATACATCATGGTGTTAAAGAAAAGTTATTTTCAATTCATAAATGACAGATTGAAAGGAATTTTGAATCATGGTGTTTATGACATAAATATTTAGTAAATCTATTTATGATAATTGAGGTCTTCTCACTGCATGTACAGTGTATGTTGAATCACGTGGGATATACATGTAGCACAAGGGTGTTCCTTCACAATATTTTAGCTTCCATCAAACCTGTTGAGAGCTGGGCGTATCTTTGTGTTTGAGCCACCACCAGGAGTGTCAGCTAATCTCTCCAGAACCTTCAGCACTGTTCCAGCCTCCCGCATGTGCAAGGTAGTGACTTGTTTAGTTTCTAATAACAATTTAGTATATTCATTTACCGTATATACTCGCCTATAAGTTGGATTTTTGGGGGTCAATTTTTGGTCCAAAACTCAATGTCCGACTTATAGGCGCTTCCTAAGAAGATTGGTATTTTTCTAGGCGGTGTAATGTAGTGTTTTTTAAACAACTCCGATGATTATCATGGACTACCACACAAATGATTATTGTTCACAAATATCTAGACATATTGTATTGTTTATGTATTTTAAAATTTTGTATAAAGTACAAGTATTTACATATATTTATCTTGTTAAAAATTATTTACATACCGGTAACTAATACTTTCAATTCAACTAATCTATCGTTTATTGGTAAAATTGAATTACGAACCCGATTTAATATTGAAATATTCATATGTATACCGGCTGAAATATATTTCATAAAAGATTGAATATTGTTAACAGATAATTTAGATCATCATTCTTGACTCTTAAAAACTCTATTGCTGATATATTGAATTATACCGGAACCCCACAACAACCACGAGGCGCGTGCCACTAAGTAAACATGGTGTCAGGTACTGGTAATTAGGAGACCATAATTGCGTAGGTAAACAAGGAGTCATTGTCCATAATAGATCAAGGGTTGTGTTTAAACCCCAAACAGATATGGCTTAGATATTGAGCACCTCACGATTATTAATTTCTCAAAATATTTTTTGAAATATAGGTAAAAACACTAGAGCATTGACTTGAAAGTGTCAACCGATTCTGACAAAAATTTGTACCGACTTATAAGCGGGTCAATGGCAAATTCCTACAAAATAACCTTTAAAAATGCAACCGACTTATAGGCGAGTATATACGGTACATGTATATGCATATAACTGGTATGCATGTATATACTGAACCGCAAGGGAAATGTATCACGTAGAACATGCTCGTATACATATAGGTAAGACTGACATCTGTAGAAAATGTGAAACATTGAACTTTACACTCATGCACTCTCTATATATTGAGATGGCATTTTCAGGTTGTCAAATTTCATGATAAAGCTTTTTGATACAAACAGTATTTGTGACGTTTGTTTTGCGGTTCTGTATGTACCTGGATATCTTTAACACACATACATGTTAACTTTCTGTGTACTTTACCATAGACTCCCAATGAGCGATCCCGACTATACTTCCTGTTGGCCTGGCTTCATGCTATTGTCCAGGAGAGAATGAGATACACACCTCTGGGCTGGGCTAAGAAATACGAGTTCACCGAATCGGACCTCAAAGTGGCTTGTGACATGTTGGATACCTGGATAGACTCTGTTGCCATGGTAAGTTCCCCCTGAAAATTGTGTATTATAAGTCATTATATATGCATTACATAAGGATTCATTTTTTAAGATAATAATGTGTTTGATATTTCTGAAAATGAGAATATTTGAATTTTTCCAGGGACGAACTAACCTTCCCCCTGAAAAAGTACCCTGGGATGCTATCAAAACACTGTTGGCACAGTGTATCTATGGAGGAAAAGTGGACAATGAGTTTGATCAGGTATACAGCATTCTTACTCATTTTAAATGAGAGCACACAGTGATGCCATTAAATTCTTTCATACCTGTATTTGATTGAGCTGTCTCAAATGGAACTTTCCTTAAGATGCATTTGATGGATTTTAAACATTCTCCTAAAATATAAACCTGTAAAATTTCAGAGACTGCTTACCACCTTCATCGAGAAGTTATTCTCACCCAAAAGCTTTGAGGGTGACTTCACTTTGGTTAGCAATGTGGATGGACATGGCAAAAAGATTCTCATGCCTGATGGCGTTCAGTAAGATTTCTTGTTCAGGTAGCCAGTGACAGTACACTGTAAAACTAGATTTAGTGAATACACATTGTGTATCACATGTACAGTGTATATACGTGTAGTGAAAGTGAACCTGTAGATGTAATGAATAACACATACATGTGCATCTTTCATTTTCCAACAAGTCCATAACATTTTTGCATCTTTCTAATCTTGCATGTCTGTATGTATATACATGTAAATTACATGGATTATGAATTTGCAATGTAATGTTGACACTCCCATCAAATTCATCATGAAATAGCGTGTTAATCGCTTCTGATCTAGTATACAGCTGTAATATGTTTATAATTTTGTTTGTTTATTTGTAGGAGAGAGCAGTTTGTTCAGTTTGCTGACATCCTGGAGAACGACAGCCAGACTCCATCCTGGCTCGGCCTTCCCAACAATGCAGAAAAAGTACTGAGAACAAATCTCGGTATGTCCAAAAATTCCTCATTTTTTTATGACAAAAAATGTACCTTTCCTTTCTTTATTTGTGCTGAGTTTCCTAAAATAGCAATGGTCTACAGTAATGCAAATGCAATATGTTTGATATTGTGTGTAGGAAATATTTTGGGTTACTGTAACCATACTTTTTTCCACGGAGTCACGATTCTGCGAAATAACAATTTCTGTTCAATCTGCAAGTAAAAAATTGTGCGTATTTCATGGATTACCATTTGTATGTCTTCGATGTATTTTAAGTACGCTGGGACAAATATCCACCCAAAAATTGATTCCAACGTACAAAAGGTACCTAATGTAAATTAATCCCAGGAAAAAAGTATGTCTACAGTATGACTAATTCCTGTGCAAAGGCATTGAAAAATGACATCACCCAATTTTAAACGACATGTAGCTTGGTGCTATCTTCCTGCTGTACAGTAGTAAACCTTCTCTGAAACCAAGTTATAACTTTTCCAAGACAGGATTTGGGCAAAAATAAAATGGGCATGAAATGTTTTTGTGTAACAGTAGTGTTAAAACCTGTTTTATAGGAATAAATGCATTTTAAATTTCATATATCGACATTAATCCTCAGGCTCTAGTCTGATTGCCAAGCTGATGAAAATGCAGTTGTTTGAGGAAGATGATGATCTAGCTTATGGCACCTCTCCAGACGACGAGGAGAAGCGCCTGGCTGACGGTCGCCCCGCCTGGATGAGGACCCTCCACACCTCCGTGTCGACCTGGATGTCTCTTGTTCCCAAGGTAACAGCCATCTACAATTTATGTCGCTAAGTAATGTGACATTTTAACGGTGATTTATCCATACTGATATTGGCAGAATTGCAATTTTTAAGTTACTTTAATGTTGACAAATCTTGCAGATTTCTATATTTAGAGAAGGAAAGGTCAGCAAATTGGATTTTTTTTCCAAAACCTGAATTGTAGATTGTATTCGTTCTTTCATTTACATATCCTTATATTGGTGCATCACAACTGTTATGCAATGCTCTTGATGCTTATGAAAAAAATTTGCTATGATATACATGTAAATTTTATGCTCTCAGAGAATATCATTCATAGGTTATCATGAATGTATTTCTCGTAGTCATTGAAATCAAGCATGCGGAACATGAGGCTAATAGCGTATTTAAAGTGATTTAATGTTTATTAGGTAAAATACTGTCTTAAAACGTAGAAGCATTGTTGTATATGTACATATAACTTGAAGACAAGGACGGAGAGAGAAAGTTCTAAATGTTTTGATGCTATACACATATACCAAACTTCACACACTGTGACATGTACATTGTAATGTACATATATTTCCTGACTTTCACACACATGTACATGTATTTCATGACTCACACACATGAACATATATTTCCTGACTTTCACACACATGTACATGTATTTCATGACTCACACACATGAACATATATTTCCTGACTTTCACACACATGTACATGTATTTCCTGACTCACACACATGAACATATATTTCCTGACTTTCACACACATGAACATATATTTCCTGACTTTCACACACATGAACATATATTTCCTGACTTTCACACACATGTACATGTATTTCATGACTCACACACATGAACATATATTTCCTGACTTTCACACACATGTACATGTATTTCATGACTCACACACATGAACATATATTTCCTGACTTTCATTGACAAAACACTTCTTGTCCTGACAAGTTACTGTACATTTTATAGACTGTACATTTTATAGACTCTACATTTTCTAGACTGTACATTTTATAGACTGTACATTTTATAGACTGTTTTCCTTAATTACATGTAATTGCACTATATACAAATGTGTGTCTACATAATTTATTGTTTTAAAATTTGAGCCTATGGATTATTTGATACAATTATTAATTTAGGCTTTCTATGCCTTACTACAACGTACATTTACATGACTGTATATTTTGAATTGAATGGACTTGCATAGTTTGCTAATAAAAGTATAGTGTACATAAAGCTTTATAAATCATACACTTACTACTGCTGTACCTTAATACTCATAGTTTGCAAAAAATAAAAAATAAAAAAAAATAAGGTAGGGTCATATTTTAGAATTGGGGTTAGTCATGTGTCCAGGGAAAAAACCCCATCCACATTTAAACTATAATTAGCCTTATCCATGTTCTTTCTCTAGTATCTTTTGTTGGACAAATGTAATGTAGTTTACATTATGATCCTGAATTTGAAGTATGTACAGTATATTTATTATAACCATCACATACTGTTTCTCCTCTCATTTCTTTATATTTCATTAACATGCCTGTATCATTACTAATGTTACTACAGGATTCACTGGAGCTGGTAAGTTTGGTTAATTGACATGGATCCCTGGTAAATTTCCACCCCATTCCCAAGATTTTTGCATATTGCACATTCTTCACCTTCGAGAGAAACATCCTATCCATGATAAAATAGATAATATGACACAGAATTACAGGATTTGTTGATCTTAAACAGAAACTATCATCTGTTCATCGGCACTTTGTATTTAACAGTTTGCACAAAATTTCAGTTTGTAATCATTTAATAGACATTTTCAGGTGAAGTCAGGCTTTCTACTTTTGTTTAATTTACTTTGGTGAAAGGGATTTAAAAGTTATACTCTAATTTTTGTTCAGTAACAATTGATTTAAAATAACAACTTTCATGTGTAGTATGAGTTCCCGATGGAAAAGAAATGCATAATTAACATATACCTGCTTAATTTACAGGTTGTTGGTGCTTTGAAGAGGACCGCAGACAACATCAAAGACCCTCTGTTCCGTTTCTTTGAACGAGAAGTGAACCTTGGAGCAAAACTTTTACAGGACATTCGACAGGATTTGCAGGATGTGATGCTAATCTGTCAGGGAGACAAGAAACCAACCAACCATCATCGCTCAATGATGGCGGATTTGTCTAGAGGTAGGAAAAACTTTCATAAAGACAACATTCCCATCTGGAACATTAGTCACTACTCTTTGGCAGTGTGTTTCAGTAATACTTATGATTTATTTATATGTACTGGAATTGAAACAAATGCAAATTCTTTGTTTTGGTAGGTATAATTCCCCAGTCCTGGAGAAGGTACACCGTTCCTCAGGGCATCACCGTGATTCAGTGGATCACCGACTTCTCTCTGAGAGTTAAGCAGTTACAGGCCATTGTTCAGACCACCCAGCAAGGAGGCACCAAGGAACTCAAGGTTTGTTTCATTGGAAATTTGTTTATTTTTGAAATTTACAATATATATTTGAGCTACACGCAAGTTTTCAACTAGTTCATTAACGCCGTTTACTTTAAAAACTTGAGTATTTCAGCATAATGCATACATTATAAGTTACAGCCATAAATTTTATTATGCTGTGAAACCTGTCTAATATGACATGCTTTGGAAGACAATTTTTTCTTCCTCAGAAAATACAATTTATTGAAATAAACAGTGTAAAAACAATGAAATTGAGAATGAAAGTAAAGTTCAGAATGCCCAGTGAAACATGACACAGGTGTCAGATTAGGCAGTTTTCACTGTATACACAGGTGTCAGATTAGGCAGTTTTCACAGTATTCACAGGTATCAGATTAGGCAGTTTTTCACTGTATACACAGGTGTCAGATCAGTCAGTTTTCACTGTATACACAGGTGTCAGATCAGACAGTTTTCACTATACACAGGTGTCAGATCAGACAGTTTTCACTATACACAGGTGTCAGATTAGGCAGTTTTCACTGTATACACAGGTGTCAGATCAGTCAGTTTTCACTGTATACACAGGTGTCAGATCAGACAGTTTTCACTATACACAGGTGTCAGATTAGGCAGTTTTCACTGTATAGCTTTGTTGTTGTAGAATTTAAGTGTGTGGTTAGGAGGCTTGTTTATTCCTGAGGCGTACATCACAGCGACTAGACAGTACGTGGCTCAGGCCAACAGCTGGTCTCTGGAGGAACTCTATCTTGATGTAAGTTAACTGTGTGTTTGTTTTTTCTGTGCTTTGAACTGTATTGTGGAGACAGGATTCCCGAGATTGAATAGACTATAATTTCAGTTGCATCTCTTCACAGGTAAAGGTGTTGGATAATACTGGAGGAGCAATGGATGCCTGCAGCTTTAGTGTAAAAGGTATGTAATGAAATTTACCAACCCGAAGTATTTTCATCTTTTAGAAAATATTTACCAACATGTAGCATATGTATGTAATCTTTCTGCTGCCCTTCACAGATTTGGATTGGTTACATTTATGACTATCTTATTCATTCTCTGCACGAGATTGATTCCATCACATGATTCCATCACATGATTCCGTCACATGATTCCATCACATGATTCCGTCACATTATTCCATCACATGATTCCGTCACATGATTCCATCACATTACAGCTGACTTAGATAAACTGTTTGAATTTTAGGTCTTAAGCTGCAGGGAGCTATCTGTAAGAAAAACAAGCTGCAACTGAGTACCACAATCTCGACCGAGCTGCCAGTCACTCTCCTGAGATGGATCAGGTTAGTCTCGTCTTTCTTTTATAGCGGGATAAACAAACTGTATTTCTCTGAACATCAGTATGAGACTCATTAAGAGCAGTATGACTCTAAGTTTTCCTCTTATTCTACATTGTGATTTTGATTTTTCTTCTTCCATTCTGTCAGTGTGTACACCAGGTAACATGGCTGTAGTCTCTGTTATTTTTGTTGTTTTTTGCCCTGTGTTGCCTCCGCTGCCTCTCCCCATTCAGCAGAGGGTATTCAACCATGAATAATTGAAGATGATCCAAAGATAGGAAGGGCTAAAATTCAAATTTCGCTCATTTCTTCCCCTTTGCAACTGACTTTTTAAAATTCCCCATTTAAATCTTTCACAGATATATGTATATGTATTGGTACTGTAAACTTGCTTACTTGAGCAGTAGTCATATATCAACACTTTTTTTGCTAGCCTGGTTGTGTTGATTTATATACAACGCTACACGTGTAATATGCCCACCAGCTACAGGATGTACATCAAATTTCAGGGTGCGAACTTGTAATGGGCCTATTATGTTTACATGGAAAAATGCACAAAACTTCGTTCCTGCCAATTTAAGTATACATATATGTTCGTTTAAATATGAAACACTTTTTAGCTTAGGGCTATTCCAGAAATAAATACATGGGGGGGGGGGGGGGTCGGGAGGCACCTTTTGTATATACCAAGCACCCATAAAAAAAAATAAAAAATTACCCCATGACCCATCAAATTAATAAACTCATTTTACAATGACCCATCTAATAAAAAAAAAAAAAACTAACCAGACCCACCACAAAAATATTTCTAAAAATGAAAACGGTACAAATCTCGCGAGGTTTTCGGGACAAACATTCTAGTCAATGACGCGGTAATGCCTCTGCAACATTGTATCACAGTAGTTCTGAAGAAACGATGTCACATCAACAATGAAAGGCATCTATGGCGGGAATGTTGGAAAGATTGGGAGTCCAAACGATGCTATTATCATGAAATGGGTATGGATATGTTTTTCCACGAATCGTTCGTCTTCTAATGGAACCCGCGCCCGGAGGCCTCTAAATCACTATCACACCGACTGATAAATATAACGCATCGGTACCCTCGTATCAATCAACTAAGGTTTGCCCATTTTTATTAGAAAACGGAATGCCTATTGGTTTCAAAATATTCCCAAAATCGATGCACTGTAAACTGTAATAATCTACAGAACAGAGTTCGCCGCCATCACGTCCAAAGGGACCCTACTAAACGCGCCTCTAATTTGAAGAGTGCCGTAATGGAAAGTTATGCGCTGCAAAGAGCGACAACTCGAATAGTTCTATGTTACTTCCGATTTCCGATTTCGAAAGCAGCATTTCGAAAGCACGTTTTCAATTTTCCCTCCGACGTTTTGTAACCAACACGACAAGAGCGACAATAAAAATATTCTGAAAACTAAACACCCACGTGGCACAAAATAAAACAATAGAAACTACCCACTACCCATAATAAATATTTTTTTAACAGTCCAACCACGGACCAATTAAAATATGAAAAAATACGACCACCCACACAAAAAAATATCGTTTGCCGCCCGATCCCCCCATTTGATCATTTCTGGAACAGCCCTTAGCTGAGCCAGACTCGAGTGAGCTTTTCTGATCAATATTTGTCTATTACCTGTTGTTATTGTTGTTGTTGTGGTAGCCTTTTCACAATTTTATCACCTCCAGAACCACTGGGCCACTTTTGAGCAAATTTGACACTGAGTATCTTTGGGTGAATGGAATTCAAGTTTGTTTAAATGAAGGGTCAACCCCCTTCCAAGGTCAGATAATCAAGAAAGGACAAAAAATAGAGGATGAGGGCAATTAAAAATCTTCTCAAGCACCACTGGGTCAGAAAAGATGAAACTTAAATGAAAGCCTATTGACAATTTGAAAGTGAAAAGTTTTTCCAAATTATGGCTCTCAGGGCTAGGTTGGAGCCACAACAGGGGATTAAATTCTTACATGGGGATATATAGGAAAAATCTTTTCAAGTTCAACAGGGCCATATTTAGTCATATCGATTATGAAAGCATCCTCAGGTAGTGCAGATCAGCTTGTTAAAATCATTTGGGGGGGGTGGGGGGGGGGGGGTTAAGATGGCCTCAATCTTATTCTTGCGTAAGATTATATTGGAAAGAAAACTTGTTCTCAAGAGCAGCAGATCCATGTTTAGTTATACAGGTATCCTCAGGTAGTGCAGATTCAAGTTTGATTAATCACTGCACCAGAATGGTTTGGGGCAACAATATGGGCTCAAAGTTATTATATATCTATAGATCTTCAAAGAACCACTGCCCATAATTAGTCATATTAATATGCAAACATTTCACTGTAGTACAGATTCATATTTCATTAAACCATGACCCTTGGGGGCTATGATGGGCTAAAATAGGAATTCAAAAGTTTTACATGAGAATATGTAAGTAATGAAAAGAAAATACTTTAAAGGGACTGATTCACGATTTTCCCCAAAATTTTGTTTTTCACTTTTAATGATCAAAAACTATACTGTCTAATGTGTTTAAAAGATTTCACATAAAAATTAAGGTTATACATTATCACAGAAGCTCATTTTAGAGAGTTTATTATTTGTTTTGTAAACAAAGATTTGGGTATGTTATTGTTTACGAAATTTTCAAAAGAAATGGAAATTGATCCAAGTTTATTATATTTTTCACATTTCAAGCATTCTTTGGGTAAAATGTGTCACCTAAAAGTTAAAATTTGTTACTATGTAAAATTAAGATGTTTTATATTACAAAATTAATATTTCACTGGTTTGTTTGTATACATTAAAAGACTCGAGTCTTTATTTACATAACACAGATTTAAGGCTAAGATATTGCTTTTATTCTTGCATTCAGAAGGTCAAAATTTTTGCTGTCAATATAGAATTAGTTATATTTTTAATGTTTTCCATCAAAAATGAAAAATATTTTTATCAAAAATCGTGAACCAGTCCCTTTAATATCAAAAGTAGTAGAGCCACACTAAATCATAATAGGGTTACGAATTTTCATGGTAATAAAGAGGGTAAAGAATCTGTTAAAACTCTTCAGATGAAGAACTCAGGGTTAAAGTCACTCAGGTGAGCATTGTAATTGATTGGCTTCTTGTTCTTAATTATTCTGTGAAAGGATCTATGTCTTCTTTAAAGGGAAAATCAGCTGTTGTGATTTTAAGAAGTGATTTGTTTATTGGATATCACTAGTTACATTTTTGACTGAAAAGTTGATATTTTCCTGCCTACATTCACTGTACCTACACTGTATAATTCATAACAGTAGGTTGCAAAGGGGAGAAAAACTACTATCCGAGACATACATGTATGTTAGCTTCAGTTTGCAATGTGGCTTTTGTGGAAATTACTAAAATGCATTGTTGACAAGTTTTCTTCCTTTATAAATGAAAACGTTATTTTCAGAACTGATGCTAGCACTGCCACAGCAGGAATGGTAACTCTGCCTGTGTACTTGAATGCCACTCGCTCCCACCTGTTGTTCACATTGGACTTTGACACAGAAGGAGAAGGATCAGGCAAGGACCACAGCTTCTATGAGAGGGGAGTGGCCATCATCTCCTCAGACCTAGGATAATCAGTGACTATACATGTGGACCTCACATGTAGATACACATGTACTACATGTTGTTGAACTTTCCACAAAAAGTTACGAACTGATTGTTTTTGCTCTCTGTATAACCCTGATGTAGTCAATTTGTTTTGCACATATTTTTTAAAAGCATACATATAGTAAACAGTTTGCCGACAATATGCTTTTATAAACGACTGGGTTTCCATAATCTCAGAACTTATTAATGGATATTTGTGTATTGCAGTCATAATCTCAGAACTTATTAATGGATATTTGTGTATTGCAGTATTAGTCATAATTTTTGTATGGTGATGGTTCGGAGTAAATAAAATGCTAAATTGCTTAAAAATTTCTGGGTAATGTGATGATGCTGTATTTTAAATGTTGTATAGTCATCTAACGGTCTAGAGATACTGTAAATGTGGTTATTTACGCTGGGGGTAAAGTACGTGTTTCTTCACGTCCAGCGTTACACCTGGGGGAAAAATACATGGTAACTGAATATGAAATACATGTATATTTATATCAAAATATTTGTAACTATACACATGGGGGAAATTTACACGCTTATTCCCTGACGGCGTAATTAGTGTAGATTTCACCCACATGTAAATAACCACTCTTACAGTATTATAATGTCCTTTCCTGGTTTTCTTTGGTGTTGCAATGATTGCTCTCTTGCTTAGTGAATAAAATACCGGAAAATAGTGTTGTTAGTCTGTTGTCTTTTCTCGTTTTTGACATCTTTTGATAAAGAGGATTCAGATTTGTGTAAATGAAGGGTCATCCTCCTTAATAATATATATAGGCTAGGGTATTTGAAAGATATTCGAATCGGATGATCCAAAACTTGTACAAAAATTCCTTTATACATGTACATAAAAAGTTGGGTTTGTTCAAACCACGAGCCTTAGGGTCAGGGTTTGACCACAGTTAGCTTCAAAGATTTTTCACAGGAATGCATGGGAAATTTCTTTCACACCTTAAGAAGACAAGTACAGTTTGATTGAATTGATATGCATGCATCCTCCTGTAGTGTGGCTTCTGGTTTGAACCCACCATTACCCATGGTATCACAACAGATCACGGCTCCCAGGGTTCAAAATATGATAAAGGAAAATTCTTGAGTAATGGTCTTAAAGAACAAGGGTACAATTTAATTTTTCACATTAATTATTTGCAACTCCCCTCTTGTAGATACTAGAGGTTGTTCATGTCATGACATCCTCCCATCCCCCTCCAGTCCAAAGTAGAGGTTCAAAGTTTTACATAGGAATATCGTATAAAAATTCTTGAAAACTGTTTTACTCAAGATTGTGGTATGTTTCCATGTTGCCCAGTCTGCTATGTTCAACTGAAACTGAAAGGAACTACCGTACTTCAGGATTCCTCAATTTTTGGGTCTACAGAGTAAACTCGGGTGACCTATTGCAATTGGTTGTCATCTTTTGTGCCTCATCCATTAACAATTGAACATTTTAAACTTCTTCTTGATAACTACCATTCCAATTCTTCTCAAATTTGGTATGAAGCACCTTTGGGAAAAGGGGGACAGGAATTCTAAATTTCAGGAGTTTTGAAACACTGGGGCTTTAGGGTAAGGGCAAACATTTACCAATTTTCAAAAATCTTTACAAGTGCACATGTGTAAGAAAAGCTAAATGCATAATAATGTATATTTGATGAGTTGCAGAACGAATTTTAGTTTTGTTCCGGTTCGTTGAGTTTTTTATGGAGTTGTGCCCCTTTAACTTAGAAAAATTACTGTTACTACCATAGGCGTAGCTTGGGTTCGAATATTACCGAGGCAGGGGGTCTTGGGGGCGCAGCCCCCAGAAGCTATCAACATTTCAACAACGTAAAAGGTGTTGTTTTTTTTTTTTTTACCGAGGCAGCTGCCTCGGTTGCCTCAATGGAAGCTACGCCACTGACTACCAGTTTTCTGGACTTTGGGTTGGAGTTTTGTTTCTATTCGTTGTTTTTTTTTTTATGGAGTTTTTAATGTAGAAAAATTACTGTTACTACCAGTTTTCTGGACTTCGGGTTTGAGTTTTGTTTCTATTCGTTGTTAGGTTTTTTTTATGGAGTTTTTTAATGTAGAAAAATTCCTGTTGTGACCAGTTTTCTGAACTTCGGGTTTGAGTTTTGTTTCTATTCGTTGGTTTTTTTTTTTATGGAGTTTTTTAATGTAGAAAAATTCCTGTTTTGACCAGTTTTCTGGACTTTTTTTCTACACGCCTTGAGACATTGAACTGATTTTTTATGCAGGTCTGTATATTGATGAGTTGCAGATCGAGTTTGAATTTTGTTCCTGTTCGTTGATTTTGTTGGAGTTGTGCCCCTTTAACGTAGAAAAATTAATGTATTTTTTTATGGCTTTTAAAACATATAAAAGATTGTTGTTGAGTTCTTCATTGTACTAAATGCATAAAACATACAATCTGAATACCACATTCAATGCTATACTTCGATGGATTTCCTACATTTGACTTTACTGCGGGCAGTCGGTGGCATTCGTGCCGACACAGCTAGTTTAACGTTATTAATACATGTACATGCACTAGTTTGAAACTAAATACTAAGATATTCAGAAGGAGTAGGTTGTTCTCTACCAAATTTGTAAATTGCTTTGGGGGTAGGGATTTGCTTCCAGGGTGGAGTCAAAATTATTATAGTGATTATATTTTCTTCATCATTTGAAATACTCCTTGAAGTTTGCTGATATATGGTATAAAAACTAAATGCACATTTAGGAAAAGCAGAAAAGTATTTACCAAAATTGAGAATTTTGCAACCCCAGGGTTTTGACTCTAGGATGGGTCCAAATAGTAATATCTTGTTGATGTTACATTATACATTATGTAATGTAAAGCTTCTCATCGCTATAGGCGCAATCGAGGGCATTTAAAAAAAGATGTGTTCTTCAAACTTATACATGTACTTTAGTTGAATATTGGTATTCAAAAGAGGATTTTTTTTCTAGATTTCGTAGGCCTAGTGATACTCATAACTAATACTCAGGTGACCGATAAAGCCTGTGGGCCTCTTGTTTAAGTTTATGTCTTATGAGGGATGAGGTATACATTTTAAAGAAAATTCATCAAAATTGAGTGGCACATTTGTTTCTTAAACTTATAGTACTTTAAGTCATCCATGAAACGATGCAATATTTTAAAAACAAACGAAATGTGTAGATCTAGTTACTCTTTTTGTATGACTTCGATCTCAACAACCCGATTATGTTCGACAATCATCGTTCCCGTGTCCGAGTATATGATAAAATAGAATTCTTTATTTCGTATTTCCTAATCAGGGCCTCGTGGGGCATGACATACAACACTTATGGTTTCAGAGAGAGAGAGAGAGAGAGAGAGAGAGAGAGAGCTTAATAGATCTTATCAGTTACAGCTTTTATTTTATTGCTTTAATTTATTCGGAAGAAATATTATCCGTAACCCGCGCCGCTTAATAAGGCCCTGTGATCGACAATACTGGTGTTGAAAAATCCAGGTATGGACTAACTTTGGCTCCTTCCAACAACCTATTCAAAATTTTCAATGGGACGGAGTTGAGTTTTGTCGTATATGATCTAGACCTAATTGTCTGTTTGAAAATAGTCAAAGTGATTCAAATGTTTTGTTTTTGGTCTAACGATGTCCATGACAACTTTAACGTCTTTTTGTATTGGGGAAAAAGTTCAATCATATTCACGTTTGGTTATTACAAGCTGCCATTAGATCAATCACTGTTTCATACTCATTGTTAGGTCGTTCTTCACATACTGGCTTTGACTACGAATTGTTCCGTTTACTTGATCACGGCAGGTGTGACCGGTCGACAGAGGGTGCTTACTGTCCTAGGCACCTGATTCCAACTCTGGTATATTCAGGGATCTATGACTGTCCAACTGTCAATTGTGTATTTCTTATAGGAGTTATGAAATTCACTGTTCGTTATCCTCACCCTTTCCTTGTGGACTAGTACGATTTCTCCACATCATCAATGTTGTGTTTCATGTACATGTGTATGGAAACACAGTGCCTATAGTGTCTTAATCCAGTTATCTTCTCTTTGTCCACGTAATGTGGTACCTAAAGTTGGACTATTGGTAAATGTTTTCTAGAATTCTGACCTTCATAGACAATATACTGTATATCATTTTGCCACTTTAATCATCGCATTAGACACAATCAAAGTATTACCAAGTGTATCATTTTATCGTATTTTTAATGGTCGAATTCTGACAAATCTAATTGATTCAAAAACATAATGATATAAAATAGAATTCTTTATTTCCAAATTAGGGCCTCATGGGGCATGATATACAACACTTATGATTTCACACATATATACAATGTATGCACAAACATAGTAAGGGAACAGACAGAATTTAAACTCTTGTTCAGATTGTATAACATAAAATATGGCATGGATTTTTGTTTAAAAGTTTATAACATTGAGTCTTTAATTAAGTGATATGACTTAAGTTTAATATGTTGTGTTGGACAAAGCTGCAAGGAATCGTGCTCAAATATGATAAGGTACATACATGTATAATATACACAGGTATTGACAAAGATATCAAATATGTTTTAAAAAGTAAGTAAATTTATGTATAAGCATATGACAAAGATATCAAATATGTCTTTAAAAGTAAGTAAATTTATGTATAGGCATATGACAAAGATATCAAATATGTTTTAAAAAGTAAGTAAATTTATGTATAAGCATATGTACAAAAATATCAAATATGTCTTAAAAAGTAAGTAAATTTATGTATAAGCATATGACAAAGATATCAAATATGTTTTAAAAAGTAAGTAAATTTATGTATAAGCATATGACAAAGATATCAAATATGTTTTAAAAAGTAAGTAAATTTATGTATAAACATATGTACAAAGATATCAATTATGTTTTAAAAAGTAAGTAAATTTATGTATAAGCATATGGCAAAGATATCAAATATGTTTTAAAAAGTAAGTAAATTTATGTATAAGCATATGTACAAAGATATCAATTATGTTTTAAAAAGTAAGTAAATTTATGTATAAGCATATGTACAAAGATATCAAATATGTTTTAAAAAGTAAGTAAATTTATGTATAAGCATATGTACAAAGATATCAAATATGTTTTAAAAAGTAAGTAAATTTATGTATAAGCATATGTACAAAAATATCAAATATGTCTTAAAAAGTAAGTAAATTTATGTATAAGCATATGACAAAGATATCAAATATGTTTTAAAAAGTAAGTAAATTTATGTATAAGCATATGACAAAGATATCAAATATGTTTTAAAAAGTAAGTAAATTTATGTATAAACATATGTACAAAGATATCAATTATGTTTTAAAAAGTAAGTAAATTTATGTATAAGCATATGGCAAAGATATCAAATATGTTTTAAAAAGTAAGTAAATTTATGTATAAGCATATGTACAAAGATATCAATTATGTTTTAAAAAGTAAGTAAATTTATGTATAAGCATATGTACAAAGATATCAAATATGTTTTAAAAAGTAAGTAAATTTATGTATAAGCATATGTACAAAGATATCAAATATGTTTTAAAAAGTAAGTAAATTTATGTATAAGCATATGACAAAGATATCAAATATGTCTTAAAAAGTAAGTAAATTTATGTATAAGCATATGACAAAGATATCAAATATGTTTTAAAAAGTAAGTAAATTTATGTATAAGCATATGTACAAAGATATCAAATATGTCTTAAAAAGTAAGTAAATTTATGTATAAGCATATGACAAAGATATCAAACATGTCTTAAAAAGTAAGTAAATTTATGTATAAGCATATGACAAAGATATCAAATATGTCTTTAAAAGTAAGTAAATTTATGTATAAGCATATGACAAAGATATCAAATATGTTTTAAAAAGTAAGTAAATTTATGTATAAGCATATGACAAAGATATCAAATATGTTTTAAAAAGTAAGTAAATTTATGTATAAACATATGTACAAAGATATCAATTATGTTTTAAAAAGTAAGTAAATTTATGTATAAGCATATGGCAAAGATATCAAATATGTTTTAAAAAGTAAGTAAATTTATGTATAAGCATATGTACAAAGATATCAATTATGTTTTAAAAAGTAAGTAAATTTATGTATAAGCATATGTACAAAGATATCAAATATGTTTTAAAAAGTAAGTAAATTTATGTATAAGCATATGTACAAAGATATCAAATATGTTTTAAAAAGTAAGTAAATTTATGTATAAGCATATGACAAAGATATCAAATATGTCTTAAAAAGTAAGTAAATTTATGTATAAGCATATGACAAAGATATCAAATATGTTTTAAAAAGTAAGTAAATTTATGTATAAGCATATGTACAAAGATATCAAATATGTTTTAAAAAGTAAGTAAATTTATGTATAAGCATATGTACAAAGATATCAAATATGTCTTAAAAAGTAAGTAAATTTATGTATAAGCATATGACAAAGATATCAAACATGTCTTAAAAAGTAAGTAAATTTATGTCTAAGCATATGACAAAGATATCAAATATGTCTTTAAAAGTAAGTAAATTTATGTATAGGCATATGACAAAGATATCAAATATGTTTTAAAAAGTAAGTAAATTTATGTATAAGCATATGTACAAAAATATCAAATATGTCTTAAAAAGTAAGTAAATTTATGTATAAGCATATGACAAAGATATCAAATATGTTTTAAAAAGTAAGTAAATTTATGTATAAGCATATGACAAAGATATCAAATATGTTTTAAAAAGTAAGTAAATTTATGTATAAACATATGTACAAAGATATCAATTATGTTTTAAAAAGTAAGTAAATTTATGTATAAGCATATGGCAAAGATATCAAATATGTTTTAAAAAGTAAGTAAATTTATGTATAAGCATATGTACAAAGATATCAATTATGTTTTAAAAAGTAAGTAAATTTATGTATAAGCATATGTACAAAGATATCAAATATGTTTTAAAAAGTAAGTAAATTTATGTATAAGCATATGTACAAAGATATCAAATATGTTTTAAAAAGTAAGTAAATTTATGTATAAGCATATGACAAAGATATCAAATATGTCTTAAAAAGTAAGTAAATTTATGTATAAGCATATGACAAAGATATCAAATATGTTTTAAAAAGTAAGTAAATTTATGTATAAGCATATGTACAAAGATATCAAATATGTTTTAAAAAGTAAGTAAATTTATGTATAAGCATATGTACAAAGATATCAAATATGTCTTAAAAAGTAAGTAAATTTATGTATAAGCATATGACAAAGATATCAAACATGTCTTAAAAAGTAAGTAAATTTATGTATAAGCATATGACAAAGATATCAAATATGTCTTTAAAAGTAAGTAAATTTATGTATAGGCATATGACAAAGATATCAAATATGTTTTAAAAAGTAAGTAAATTTATGTATAAGCATATGTACAAAAATATCAAATATGTCTTAAAAAGTAAGTAAATTTATGTATAAGCATATGACAAAGATATCAAATATGTCTTAAAAAGTAAGTAAATTTATGTATAAGCATATGACAAAGATATCAAATATGTTTTAAAAAGTAAGTAAATTGATGTATAAGCATATGACAAAGATATCAAATATGTTTTAAAAAGTAAGTAAATTTATGTATAAGCATATGTACAAGATATCAAATATGTTTTAAAAAGTAAGTAAATTTATGTATAAGCATATGGCAAAGATATCAAATATGTTTTAAAAAGTAAGTAAATTTATGTATAAGCATATGGCAAAGATATCAAATATGTTTTAAAAAGTAAGTAAATTTATGTATAAGCATATGACAAAGATATCAAATATGTTTTAAAAAGTAAGTAAATTTATGTATAAGCATATGACAAAGATATCAAATATGTTTTAAAAAGTAAGTAAATTTATGTATAAGCATATGTACAAAGATATCAAATATGTCTTAAAAAGTAAGTAAATTTATGTATAAGCATATGTACAAAGATATCAAGTATGTCTTAAAAAGTAAGTAAATTTATGTATAAACATATGATAAAGATATCAAATATTCTTTAAAAAGTAAGTAAATTTATGTATAAGCATATGTACAGAGAAATACAAGAAGCACCAAGAGTCGGTGATGGAGAACACTGATGAGTCCACTTTTGCTTAAAGCAATATTCCATCCTCACAAACTGTATATAAATGTATCTTTAAAAAATAGATTACTGCAGTAAGTAAAATATGATTTACAGCATGAACATGTGCATGGACCAACAGCAGAAAGCAACAAGACACACTGTGATAGGACATAAAGTCCACTCTCGCTTAGTGCAGTAATACATACATAGATATGCACGCATATATACTTCATACCCACATATATATATATTTAAAAAAAACATTAACAGCTATACGTAAAAAGAAGGTATACTTCTGATGACCAAACATGTACAATGTAAAATAATAATATACATGTAAGTCTTGAATAATGGAGTAAATGAAAATTGCCGATATTGCACAGTGTGCCTCAATACATCATAAGCTCAGCATCTGACATCAGATACAAAAAGTATCGTAGTCTTCACAATTCAATAGCCAAATAAGTTTATTGGACTGGGTCAAATTATTAATTGGCTGACGTGTTCTCTGTATTTTCATAAATAACAATTCTCTGATGGTTGCATTTCTTAGACAGCTGAACAAATATTGCATTTCATCTTCAGCCTAATTAAGTGCACAATTCGATCATGTAGATTCTTGAAGTTCCAGACAGACCAGATTCAATTCCAAGTTTGTGTGCAGATATTCGAAATTTAGTTAATGTTTTTCTTTGCATAAAATTATTCATAATTGTCAAATAGTTTTCCAATCCAAAGTATTGCTTAATTTTACAGCATTTAAGCTTTCCAGTGGAAGACAAAGGATCTCTCTTCCTGTACCGACTGTCCAAGAAAGGTACCTGCAAAAATTTCTTGCACTGTGCTTTAAAAGATGATGAAGTAGAGTGGTGAGATGTCATTAACTCTGGAAAGTATTTCAACAGCATATTCTTCCACACCAAAATGGTTTCTTGTTATAGAAATTACACTTGTCTGTATTGTATGCAGCCTGCAACAGGGGACATGCTTCATCTAGATTTTCTTGTCTATGCCAATAATCTAATATGTGTGTGATATATCAAAACCCAAGGCAAACCAATCTGGGAACAATTTAAAAGTCAAGTGTGTCTTCGAAATTCACTATAAAAAACAATTGTATACCAGTTTCTCTACAGATAGAATACATCGTATTTATCTACAGCTCGGTGACCAGATCATTTTCTTCAGGAACACGGTCTTCAAAGAAAGAGTTTGGCAGTTCGGATACCACACAAAAGTACTCCATTTTCTGTTCTTCCTTTCCATAAAGAATTCCATCACACAGACGTCTGATGTTAGGATTTATTGCCAAGTCACTGGGTGAATATGACAATATCACAGGAAAAGACGTTTTCAAGACCTCCGTTGTCGCATGGACATGGAATACCCGTCTGACAAAGTTTAGAAATATTCTCCAGTAATATGAAAGACCCTTGCAAGGTTTGTGGCTAATAGCGATGAAGATTTCACTAGTATTTGGGGTCTGAAAGAGGTCCTCCTGGTCTTGTGCTTCTTGGCATTTATGGAAATTGCCACAAACAAAGAAACACTGAATCGGAGAGTTGACGCTGATTCTGTTCCCCATACATAGAGGACGAATATGTTCGCAATGGAAACTATAGAAATTATTGTGACGTCACAATTACATACCCGTAACGTCACAATAAAGTCAATCTATGATAGAAGAATATACGGATTTTCATTTCACTATTTTCTCTATTTTTTAAAGATAGAATATAAAATGGAAGTTGTATATTTGGAATTGTCAAAGAAAAATGCTAGTTACACATATTTTTTTCTGTATAGAATAGGCTATACCAATGTAATTACGTTCACATGCAACTATTACCTACAGAAAGTTCGGCTTATTACTACGGGTCATTAATATATAGGAAGGATACCTACTTATTCTAAGTAATCAATTGTGATTTTAAAGATTTCCAAACATTCAAGAAGTACTTCGACGCGAAATATACAGGAAGGGTCACAAGGGGGGGGGGGGGGACTCTTTTTCTGTCCAAAAGGAGGGCGAAGAGCCTAAAATGGTAAAAAGATCATTTATATTAAAAATGTTCAACCAAGAAGGAGGAATGTAATGCCCGTAACCCTTAAATTCACCACTGAAGTACCTAGCATGTATGATCTTCCTTGAAATGAATTATAACTGCATTGACATAATTATGTGTATATCTCATCTTTGATTAAACAGATTATGTTAAATAAATTAACTAAAACGGACATTTCTCTCTCGTTTATTAAATGGGCATGGACATGATTTTCAAATTTTATCCCCCCCCCCCTTTTTTTGTGTTTACTACTAAGATTTAACTGGGGATTAAACTATGGCGGTTATCAATAGTGGACGTTGTTTTGCCGGTGTAGAGGCAAATTTTGACTCCAATAGAATAATGACCGGGGGTCATTTTTCGTCGTCGAAAAATGAGCCCCTAGCTGTAGAAAAATTGGATAATTTTGTAGAGAGAAGACCCAGGGGTCATTATTTTGCGTGTCATACCTGAAAAATAATTACCCCCGTAGAAAAATGACCCCCTCCCTTTCTTAGCAGATTGATTTATTTTAAAGGAGTTGATACGGGTTTTCAGGTCATTATTTACCCAGAGTTATCGTTCCTGCTGCTCCTCTTATCAAATTTATTCCATGTGTAAATTTTTTTTTTACGGTTAATAAAATTAAAGTAAGAACTAGTTCATTAAATTTGAGGAAAACCCACTGTAGGTTCCATGACCAATTACAACTGGAAAAACCCTGCATATTTCAGAGACGGATCCAGGGAATTTTCAAAAAGGGGTTCTACCATAGTTTTCAAAAGGGGAGTTTCATTCTCAAAATGAGTTATTTTTACCTCATTAAGCAACGTTTTGTAACTATAGGCAGAGGTACAACCTATAAAACCTCCACACCTCCCTCTGAATCTACCAATGTATTTATGCTATCTATTTACATGTATAGATCTTGTGTAATCAAACACACATATAAAAAAGAGCTGCGTCTAAATACAATACTTCTTGTGTCACAGAGAGGCGTGAAATCTTCTTAAAACTGATGAATTGACATACATTTTTTGCAACTGAAGTCAATAGCTTATTTCATTTACGCATCATTATCGTTTTTCAAGAATTTTGAAAAATGAGTAAGTGTTGATAGAGGTATTAGTGAGTATGCGAACGATAACTTGGGGTAGACTATAGCATTTCACTGGATAATTTATTCCTATCAGGGGTGTAGGACAAGGGGACGGGGGCACGTGCCCTCTCACTTGTATCTCTATGCTAAGCATGTATTATATTCATAACATTAACAAGTCATGTCTGATGAGAAATGTTCTTGACGAGTATTTGTCTGCATTCTTAAGCAAAGTATGACGTTTGATATCATACTCCATATTCTTTGTAAAAACATTTATAGCTACATTGACTATATGCAATTCTGAATGGTTAGCATATCACTCTAACCTTAATAACACATGGGGACAGGGATTTCACAATAATGGTAGTAGCTACTCTGTGTATATCAAATCAATTACGCACTCTCTTTGCATATCATGTTATGGTCCTTAGTGTAGAATAAACTAATGCATGTTTATAAATGTAACTATAGAGTAGAGCCCCCTTCCACGCCTGAACCCATATTCCCTTTATGGCAAGACGATTGCATATATCTCTATATAACTATGAATGTATTTACTCGTAATAACGAATATAACTCGTTGTGACTAGACACTTATTTGGTACGAATCACTATTTTGTTAAAACAAGTAAATTCTTATTTTTGAAACAAAATTACAATTCCTACTATGTTTTAATCTGGTTACGTTTCGTATGAATGGTAGGTTTACTTATAATATGACAATGTTGGACTGCCTCCCTTAGGCATTACCAGAGAAACAATCCTTAATAAAATATACAAGGGGGTCATTATTCTACGGGGGTCATTTTTATAAACGTGAAATGGACTGATTTTTTGAAGAAGACATTCTTTCTACGGACAAAAGGGGTCAGTATTCTACGTCGAATAATGACCGGGGTTCACTTTTAGACGTCGAAAAATGACCCCCGGTCATTATTCTGTAGGAGTCAAAATTTGTCTCTACACCGGCGGAGGTAAATCTAATGATTCCTAGCATTATCCTGGTACAGAAATGTAGTTTTGATGTTATTTACCTATAATGAAGTAGATATTTTCTGAAAGATTAGATTGTGAACTTTCTAATAAGGACATTCAAATAGATATTTCTGATCTCATGGCAACAAAAACTGAGTAATACTGTGGACATTCTTGAAAGCTATTATATTAAGCTTCTTCTAAGTACTAAAGATATAAAATGAATGGTGATAATATAATCAGAACAATGTTATCAAGTCTGGAAAAGTGTTATGGGAACATTTTTTTATGGTACAATGTATTCCAGAGATGACAAACAATTGCCATGGATATAAATGTTAACTGAACTTTATTCTGATTTTATGACTTTCCACACAACTATATGACAATGACACAATATCAAACGCATGCGGTACATTGATGTGATGCCAATTCAATACAATTTACTCCTTAGAAATACACTATTTACCATGAAATTTGATAGGAGGGAGTTTTCGTTCTTATTTTGTTTTATCCCCCCCCCCCCCCCCGATTGTTGAATGTTAGGCCTATGTATGTTTGTGTAAATCTTCCACATTATCTATCGGAGGTGCGTAAAAATGCGTATCTGTCATGTAATAATCCAATAGTATAAATACGGCAACAAAATATTTATGCTCATGCTCAGTGCAACCTTAATTTCATAAATGATGTCCATTTTAAAAGATACAATGTACCTGGGAAGAGACCACCGACCTTCCGAAAGTAAACTGGGAAACCAAAACACCAAATCCAAAACACTTACCGGCGCGAGCGGGATTGGAACCCGCGCCGACGAAGGTGAGAGGCCGTGTGATTTTGAGCGCAATGCTCTAACCACTCGGCCACGGAGGCCCCTTATTTTGAGATGCCACTGCATATTCGAGGTGAATAATAACAAAGTTTTCTACCTCTTCATTGATTGAGTTTCCTAATTCAGTAGAACAAATTTCGAGGCAGACACCTTGTAAACTTGTTCCCGTGACTTTTATTGAAATTTACAGAACTCTTATAAATTTCTTTAAATCCAAAACAATATGCAGCAGTAATACATTGTAAAATAATGAACTGGAAAACGAAATAAAATCTAGAATCTTTGGGTAGTATTTGCGCATTAAAATCTCAAGTTTTCCTGTGCAAGAATACTTATACTTAGATATTTCTAATATGGTGTAGAAACTCATTAATTTGCACAGAGAGCTTTGCATTTGAAATGAACTGCTATTAAAAGTATAACTCATTTAATGTTGACAACCAAAATTTTAACCTTCTGAATGCAAGAATAAAAGCTATATTTTAGCCTTAAATATGCGTTATGTAAACAAAGACTCGAGTCTTTTTATGTATACAAACAAATAAGTGACATATCAATGTTGTAATATAAAGCATCTTAATTTTTGCATAGTCGCAAATTTTAACTTTTAGATGAAACATTTTATCCGAAGAATGCTTGAAATGTGAAAGTTATAATCAACTTAGATCGATATCCATTTCTTTTGAAAATTTCGTAAACAATAACATACCGCAATCTTTGTTTACAAAACAAATAATGTACTCTATAAAATGAACTTCCGTGATAATGTACAACCTTAATTTTTATGTGAAATCTTTTAATCATATCAGACAGTAGATTTTGATCATTAAAAGTGAAAGTTAAAATTTTGGAGAAAATCGTGAATCAGTCCCTTTAATGTAGTTAGCGATGATTTGCCAAAGTTTCTTGGAGATACTCCTAGGTTGTACACTACTGCTGGTAGTGTTATTGTTTTCTCGAACAACAGCAGGTCTTCAGTCTAAATCAGACACACTACAGTCTTTTCGCTGTGATTAGTGTCTGGAAGCGAATGTAGATAAAACCTATCATATCTGATAAAGCAGGTGGTTTTATAAAAAAGGCATTTAGATTATTTGACCATGCTTTAGAATCTGTTACTTCGTATAGGCATTTGAGGAGTTTGTTTAATGCCTCTGAGAACTTTTCATATGCTCAAGAAAACCTGTTTATTAAAGAGCATTAAAAGCTTTTTCCTAAGCTGTTCTGTGAAAATATTGAACTGCTTACGGCTGTCTGGAACTACCAATGCTGTCTGGAACTACCAAGACAAGCCATTTAATTAAATGCAAATGTATGAACTAATAATTAGAATGAGGGTGATAATTAATATACATGTATCTACAATTAATGTACATGTGTTCAATGTACATGTATGTTAATTACAAGCATAATTTTAAATATGATTTTGATATACGTTGCATTGCATGAAGTCCATACATCCGGGAGTTTTTGGCTAAAACTCCCACAAACATCTGAAGATAAAATTAATCTTTCCATTTTTTTATTTTGTGAATACATATCTTCTTTCTGTTCTTGGTTATGTAAGAATCTTAGAGATAAATCTAATTCAAAGTCACAATTCTGTACAAGTAATTAGTTATGAATGAAATAATCTCAATATCTGGTTGTTTGAATCTTGATTATATAAATACAAAGTAACTGGAAATAAAATCTCACCACAATTAGATATAGACGTACGTTTGTGTTTAGCTATCACTTAATTAACGATAATAAGTCTAGCTCTAAACATTGCCAAACAAGAATCAGACACTCATTGTCCGTGAGTTAAATTTGCGTCTTCTGTAGCTTACGATTTAACGTTAGTCAGAAAATAGAGACCAGCACCTGTTGGCAGAATATTTGGTTTCCATGGGGATCACGTAGGGGTCAATTATATACAGCAAACAAAGCTACATACATGTATTCTGAAGGTATTGTTGTTAATGATTACTTTTCTCTCAGGACGAATCGAACTTTATACGGTTTGGGTTGTAGAATAATCCCGCTACTCTCCATCTCTCTTGGCAAAAGGTCTGGAAGACAACCGTCGTCAGGTTCCATAATGGTGAAATTCTGAAGAACAGTAGCCAAGAACAGAAAAATCCGGGATTTTGCGAATATTTCTCCTACACAGCTGCGCTTTCCTATTCCAAATACAAGCAATCTAAAAAAGATATATATATATATATAAGCAGCGAATTCGTAAAGTTGACGGGTATGTGTATTTTTCATTTAATACTTTTTACTCTCGATGGATCCACTCCGTCTTCATATCTATTTGAATGTTCCAATTGTAAAGATATCTACTATTTAAACAATAAAATGCTTTCTTTGTTGTTTCATCAAGTGCTGAATTTTTTTCCCCGCAATGATTTCGATACCCTCATCACCCGATCAAACAACAAAGAAAGACGCTTTATTGTTTATATTTATATTTTTACGTATTCTTTTTTGTTGTTGAAAAAATACAAAGTAGATTCAAGTACTAAAATATATGGCTGAACCATTCAATGCACTCTGACCTTGATGACGCTCCATATTTAGTAATGATTACGCAGACGGATCGAACTAATTTGTAACAAATATGCATTCATTGTCTATAATAACAGCAATGCCGATTTCAAAAGAAACAGAAGAAAAACATTCAGTGAATGTAAATATATGTACATGAATATAACATCTTTGGTGGGAAAATGTCGACACCATACCTGATATTAGTGAAAAGGAATTCTGGATCATAATTTAGTGTGTGTGTGTGTGTGTGTGTGTGTGTGTGTGTGTGTGTGTGTGTGTGTGGCTCCTTGTTAGCAGCTAGGATAAGCTGATTCTTTTCTCTCAATTTCATAAATGGCTTTAAATCTAACTACATAATTATGATTTTGTGAAAATTAACCTTAAAAGAATTTGTACATGTGTGATACATATATTTCCTTATCTTATCACATGCCACATATTAGAAAAACTACAATCCATCCAAACACCCTTTCATTTATATTCTTCCTATAATCTAAAATCAGATATATTTGCATACAAATGAACTCCTTTTGATATAAAAGGAGATTGCAGATTTCAATTCAGCGTTCTTAAGTCTTTGATACACAGGGTTTTTTTTTCTCTTTACGTCACGATTCTGAAGTTTTAACTTGCATATTTTGGCATTTCAGCAGCTGAATGTGAAGTACCTCAAATCGGAGAGTTTCGAGTTACTGTCGGAACACCTTTGTATTCTGAATTTACATATTACTGCATTTGTTTTGATAGCCCTCGATGGCACCAGTGCAGACAATGTACAGTTCAAATGTTTTGTGTCATAACATATACGAGAAGTGGTGTAATCAAATGTGGATTCTTAAGCTTTTATTAAATTTGAAATCACAAAACTTTTTAAAGAGTATCAAAATGTACAACTTTTCAACACTTGTCCTATGAAATATAAATGCACGATCAATCCTTACGACAGTTTCTAGGTCGTTTAAACCCCGCCAAGTATTGGAGAACAATAAACAGACCCTGGCCTACGTATGTATTGACAGGTGTTAATTGCAGTGTACACGACATTCCACGAATGATGGGTATTCTGCCCATTCGTTTGCAGATAGTATAACCATGATACTGTATATGTATAAAACTTCACAAAGATCTCGGTGGAATTCTGTAGACTTTATTCCTTTCTAAGTGGTACTAGTCCTAAACCATGTACATGTATGCGTGTGAGTGTGTGTGTGTGAAAGACTGAAACAAAGAAACATGTTCTAATTACTAATTGATTCACAGAACACATATAAAAGCTATTGAATACAATGAAACATATGACAAATTGGTAATTATAATAATAAAGGCTGAAGGACTATCAAAAGTAACAATATAAGTCCAAACTATGTATTTATACCACAAATGGCTTTCCATAGAAAATTGTTAGAACCGTACTTTTATACCTATAAAGTTTATGGCAATAATGGTTTTCCATACTTTTAAGAGTGAATGAGAGAATTACTGATACAGTCTAAATTCCTAATTATAGCAAATAATAAACATTGTAATGATATATACAACAATAAATATGCACAAATATCACAATGTACTTACACTGTGTGCCTGCATACGGATGAAAATTTGAGGAGCTCAGAGTGAACGGTGAGTGGTGTGGGTCACACCCAAAACAAGTAAACAGGAAGTAAGGAACATTAACTCTTTTAAAAAAGAAAGATAACTAATTCACATTATCAGGGAAAATAACTCTTGTAGATGTAAAGGAAAATAACTCTAGGGAAAAACTTAGCATAAAAATGTAAATAAATACAAGAACATTGCACTCCCCGTCTGATATCTCCCCATGTGATATCACTTTTAAACTGAACTTTCACATTTGAATGACTATCATAGTAATAACAGAAATAAGATGTCCGTAATGTTACACAGGAATGATAAGAACAGTTTCTGTGACTGGACGCGTGTAATATGTGTTAACACCATCTTTATTCACACGGAGTTCAACTTTACGAACTTTATTGTCCGTTTCACTCGCGAACACACGTTGTACTACAGACAGTCTCCAGTCGCAACGGTTTGTAGAATTGTCCTTCATAAGTACTACGTCACCAACTGATAAGTTTCTCTGTGGTGTTATCCACTCTCGACGACTTTGGAGAAGTACAAGGTATTCGGTCTTCCACCTCTTCCAAAAGATATCCGCTAGCTGTTGAACTCTCTTCCACTGCGCTTTGTAAAGGTTTTTCTCATCAAAAGTTCCAAATGGTTCTCCGCCTTTGTCTGTTTTCTGGGTTATCAGTGTGTATGGCGTAAGTATGAAAGGGTATTCTGGATCTGTAGAGACTGGAACTAATGGTCTGGAGTTAATGATTGCACTTGCTTCTGCCAAGAATGTCACAAGGGTCTCGTGAGTCAATTTTCTTGCTGATCCGTCCATCAACAATGAGTCAAATATACGTCTCGTAAGACCAATCATTCGCTCCCAAGCTCCACTCATATGCGACGAGTGAGGTGGGTTAAAGATCCAAGCAGTCCTATTGTCTAAAAGGAACTTTTGTACAGGACCATCTTTTCCCTTGCCAAGTATAAATCTATGCTGATAATTAGCATTTTTATCTTTGGCTCAAAGGAAAGCAACTGCTGCAATTGCTTCTTCTGAAGCATCTGTGAATACATAAACAGTTTTCTCAGTCAGATCTTTGGTAGATACATCAAAGTAACATCGAGGAATTTTCAGGTCTTTCAGATGATGTAGTTGCTGTCTCCACAGTTCCCATTCTTCCTGGTATCCGTCTGATAAAGGTAGATCCCAATCCGTCGATTCTGATGTTAACTTTCTTAACAACAGTTTTCCCTTGATGAGCACAGGTGTTACAAATCCCAACGGGTCATAACTGTTCAAACAAGACAGGACTCCACGACGGGTATAGGGTTTCTCATCTGAGGACAGGTTGAAGGTAAATGAATCAGATGGTAGATCCCAACTGATCCCTAAAGTCCGCTGTAAAGGAAGACAGTCTTTAGAAAGATCCAACGACATCAAGTTTTTCGCTAGGTCTTCAGTAGGAAAACATTTCATGACTTCACTGCTGTTAGATACAATTTTATGAAGTCTGAGGCCGCCTTCTTGTAGAAGGGCTTGTTGGGTTCGCTTCATCAGACTCACAACTTCGTCAGCCGAAGGTAATGAATTAAGTCTGTCATCAACATAGAAGTTGCGTTCAACAAATGTCTTGACATCAGATTCAAATTCTTGTTCTGCGTTATTTGCTGTCCTTCTTAGTCCATAAATAGCCACTGCCGGAGAAGGGCTATTGCCAAAAACATGAACACGCATTCTGTATTCCACCAACTGCTCTTTAGGATCAGTGTCTGTATACCAGAGGAAACGTAGGTCATTCCGATGGTCTTCACGCACCTGGAAACGATGAAACATTTGTTGTATGTCCGCCATAATGCCAATTTTCTCAAGTCTGAACCGCAACAAAACACCAAGTAAACTGTTTGTTAGATCAGGTCCAGTAAGAAGGACGTTGTTCAAGGATAATCCATCGTACTGAGCAGAAGAATCAAACACCATTCTTATCTGATCTGGTTTCTTTGAATGGTATACACTGAATATTGGCAAGTACCAGAACTCTTCCTTGTCCTTCAATGGTGGTGCTAATTCTGCATGTCCAGCATCAAAGATGCGTTTCATAAAGGCAACTGCATGCTCACATTTCTTCGGATTTTTCTTCAAGTTTAGATCTAACAGATTGGCTCTTCTGCCTGCCATATGTCTGTTGTCTCCAAGTATGAGTCTGGGTTCACGGAATGGCAATGGTGCCACCCACTGACCATTTTCGTTTCGATAGATGTTGTTTTCCATAATAGCTAAAAATGCTCTATCTTCAACTGACAATCCCTGCTTATCGTCGTCATCAGTTGTCTGGAATATGTTACTTCCAATTGATTCAGTGTACTTAGGATAGTTCAAATATGGGATAAACTTCTTTTCATCCCACAACTCTCCCTTCACGGTGATATTGTTTGGGCATGGTGTAGATTGTGTGATCCTTCCATTTGATAACACGGCTAGTTTGTTTGTCACAACATCTGGCTTATGTGACCTGTCAACACAGATTTCTCCAATGATTACCCATCCAAGGTGGAATTTTTGAGCAAATGGACTATCAGGAGGTCCGATTCTTTGTTCGAGAACATGGTGTGCTTCAGCAAGATCTCGTCCAATCAAAAGTAGAATACTGCGTTCATTGTCTAGAGGTGTCAAATGATGAGCTATTTCTCGTAGATGATGATGTGCATCGGCTACTTCTGGAGTTGGAATTTCATGTCTATTGTTTGGGATTTCATCACATTCAATGATGGTTGGAAGGTTGAATTGACAACTTCTGTCAAGAGCTTCAACGACAAGTCCTCTAGCTCTCCGTCCACGACAGGTAGATTGTCCATTACATGAAAACAGGGTATAAGTTTGTTCAGAATCATTACGAATGTCAAAAAAGTCAAATAATTCTGATTTCGCAAGCGTGTGATTGCTTTGCTCATCAATGATAGCATACACTTTAATTGAAATAGCACAATTGTCCTACGAATAAACACGCACAGGAATAACTTTTGCGCATGATCGACCACTGAAAGTCACTCCACATAGTTGAGTACACATATTTGATATTTCGTTGTTTGTCTGAGCTGTGCATCTGTTATCAGTTATTTCTGACTTTGATTTCTCTCTAGTGACAGTCACCTTTGACTCAATTTTCTCCCCGCCATCAACAGGTTTGGGAATAGGTTTCGGTTGATCCGGATGTAATCCTGTTGCATGATGTGAGCTTGCACATAGTTCACATTTTATGGTAGCTTTACAGTTTCTTGATAAATGTTTGTTTTCTTAAAAGTAGTTCAAGGTCACACGGTTATAATATGAAATGAAGGTCTTGCATAAGAGATATATATACAAGATATGAAAGTTCTACCTTGAATAGTTCAGGACATATTGAATAGGTTAAAAGTAGGTCAAACTTCCAGGTCAAGGTCACAAGATCATTCATCATTGCATTGCATGACAGGTCTTTCCAAAAAGAATGTATGTACTAAATATGAAAACCTTAGCTTAAATAGTTCAAGAGATATTTTTAAAGATCTTCCCTAAATATCAGCATATATTACTTTGCTCCCCTATTGTGGCTCCACCCATCCCCAAGGGGTATGGTTTTAACAAATTTGAATCTGCAAAAACTTGGATCTCCTCAGGAAGCTTTCAGATAATTTTCCATTTTCCTTGCCCAGTTATTCTTTAAAAAGATTAAAACTCAGTTGAGACTATAGCACTGAAATAAAAAGTTTGGATGCAATAATAGAAGTATATTTGTAGGAAATAAAGAGTGTAGACTTGAACTTGAAATATGATGGAATACAAGACTAAACCTTTTTATTACAAAGAATGTTGTTATGTTGAAGACACAAAAGGTGAAGATATCGAACAGTGATCAATCTCATAACTCCTATAAGGGAAACAAATAAAGAGTTAGATAAACACGCACCCCCTGGACACACCAGAGGTGGGATCAGGTGCCTAGGAGGAGTAAACATCCCCTGTCGACCGGTCACACCCACCATGAGCCCTGTGTCTTGATAATTAGGTAAACGGAGTAATCCGTAGTTAATCAGTGTGCCAAGAACGGCCTAACTATTGATGTAAAAATCAAAACAATATTTCAGGCCACAATATTGAGCACATTTAATCGATGAAATGGGTTTATGCCAACTTTTATCAGCAATACTTACGCGTTGTAGTGCAAAATTCTCGCGTGATATCGCGTAACTCCACGTTATTATGCAAGGTAGCATGCATATTTGCAAAAGAATTACGCGTTATAACGATAGTTACGCGTTTATTCGCGAAAGTTTTGTACAAATTATATTTAGTTAAGAATTCGAGTTCAATGGGATTTCATATTTAGAGGTAATACTATAGAAGCAAAAAACAAAATCATTATATGATCGTACGTTGAATTACATAAATATACTAGTAATCCTAATTGTTCGCGAACAATTAGAGGGCTTTCCACCTACGATGATTTAAAAAGAGATATTTAAGAATATTTAAGATGATGTTAGAAACTCAAAACGACCTTGAAAATAAAAATAATAGTTTTCACGATGACCTTGACCTTTGACCTTGACATCATTTTGAAGGTCAAAGGTCATCGGTCTTTATGCAAATGATCCCATGTCTCTATCTATATTAATATAAAAGCTATAAGCTTAAAAATGTTAATCAAGAGATTCAGGGGCAACGACTTTGTTTAGCGGTTTTCGGTTCCTTTCGGTTAGCTTCTCAATGCTAAAAATACTATGAAAGACCTTGAAAATGAAAAAAAACAATAATTTTGATGATAACCTTGACCTTTGACCTTGACCTTATTTTGAAGATCAAAGGTCATTGGTCTCAATGCAAGTGGTCCCATGTCTCTATCTATATTAATATAAAAGTTATAGGCTTAGATAATGATATTGGAAACTTTCAGGGGCAATAACTATGCTTAAAGGGTTTCGTATCCCTTTGATTATTTTTTCTTTGCAATAGGGTTTTACTGTGAATTCATTAGCGAAGGTTTCATGTCTCTACGACTTTCCGTTAAGTAAGAGTAGCGATAACAAGGTTTTCAACGCGAGTCTCCGAAATTCACAGAAGGGTCAAAGTTCAAAGTTATAATGCATACTATCAAAACCAATCAAGAAGTCAATACTTACAGATATAAAATTTCAACGCTATCTTAAGCAGGAAAGAGAGTATAAAAAGTGCTATTTTTTCCTCTTTTCTGATGACCTTGACCTTTGACCTTGACCTCATTTTCAAGGGTCAAGCATCCTATTCCAGTTGGTCCCATGTCTCTACGACAAACCGTTCTGAAGTTCGACATGTTTTACGAATAAATCGCAAAACATAAAGAGGCATTAACTCCCTATAGGGGACACCGAATCCCTTCATTTGAAATTCTTCGCTTCTACTAATTACCCTTTATGCTTTAGAAAAGGTTTCATCTTCCTATCATTTACGGTTAAGATAACAATGATTTCTGCGAAAGGTCCAATAACTCAAAGTTCAATTACGTTGGGTGAACTGTATTCGTTTCTCAAGAAGTACTATATGATGGACTATAAAGTTTTTCGATAAGTCTTAAGACGAACATTTTTTTTGACGGCAGGAAAATAATAAACAGAACAATAACAATAGGACTTTCCACAGAAAGGTGGAAAGCCTTAATAAATAGAAGAAATCAACAAATCGAATCGTTTACGGGAAATTACACACTTCTCTCAATACATGTACATATAATGAAACAAAATAACCAGGTTGAATTCATAATAATAAAAATCAATGTATTGTAAAACATTATTAGATTTTACCGACAACGATTTTTACATAAACTTAACCAGAACGAAATTAAGAGGAAAATCATACTATATAGCATATTTTCCATGGGTTAATTCGGCTATAATAAGGGGGGATCTTGGTATATATCAGGTTTTCAGGAGAGAAAACTGCTATATACATGTACCTAGTTTTCACTGGAATGGGTGGTAGGGACGGCTAAGAGGAATCATCAGTATCATGACTTGGATTATTACCCCGTTGAATAAAGTTGTACACCTTTGTTCGCTTTCACTTCGTATTGGTTAATATAATTTTGTTGTTGTTGAATCTTTGGTTTAACCAAAACAAAAGTCAGTACATTGATGATACAATGTTTTATTAGATCTGCTTGAAAATATATTTCTTGACTTAGAATTTAAGAGTTTAATTTTCATTAATCTAGGTTTCTAAATTGAAGATATTCAAAATTACCTTTTCCTGACAGGATCAGTTGGTGGCAATAGACCGCCGTCTTTATCTAAAAACCGCTCTGGTCTGAATGAGAAAGGTTCCTGCCATGCGGTTGTACTGTGATGCATCGCCCAAAAATTGACAAGAATCTAAAAAGGTGACTATCATGATATAATTTCATAAACTATATATTAAACGCAGTATATGAGTATTTGCAAATATTCAAATCTGAGAGAGAAAGTAAAAACAACATGCCGGGGTATTTCTGTCGACCGGAACACCAAATATTTCCGTAGCCTGCGATGCACAGTGAGCAGAGATAGCACCGTGGGATATATATCGAAGGATCTCTAATGTGACAGCTTCTACCAGAGGGCAATGCTGTTTGTCTTCTAAAGCTGGTTGTCGGATTGAACCAATCACGTTTTCAATTTCATTTTGCATTGACTTTTGAAGTTCGGGTCGTTTTGCAAGAATTTGGATCAGGGATAAAAGTGTTCCTCTCGTAGTGAGATAAGCTATAACAAAATAGATTTGCAAAGATTTTGAAAATTGAGATATATTGATATTGAAATGACAATACATAAAAATGAACCTATTACGCAATTTTGAAGTTGCCCAATAGTTTTCTCCCATTGTTTAACTCTTATGTACGGTGAGACGCAAAATGTGTTTTCGTACACATGCAGTGGGTTTAAATGCAGAGGTTTATCGTTGAGTTCATATCTTAAAGTGAGATGTGATTACCAGCTTTCGTGCAACAACCCGAATTGCAGTGAAACAGAAATTTAGTAAGTGTATAAATATTTAAGTACATGGATTTCAAGCAAATTGAAAATCACGATATTCTTTTGTTAAAAAGTATCGATCGTGTCAAAGAGGAAATAAATTATGTTTTCATTTATTATTCAATGGCCCTATTCAAACAAATTATTCTTCATGTGATCACATAAATTCATACCACCGGCTTATATAAACAAAACTCAACGCTGTCACAACTTTCATTCATTTTTGCATAGCCAGTCAGTAATACAGTAATATACGTATGCATTTGTACCCAAGCTGTCAATAGAATACTGAACGTACCTCTATCACAGAAGAGTGGAGAGAGAGAGAGAGAGAGAGAGAGAGAGAGAGAGAATGAGGTGATAAAACAGGTAAAGTGAAACCAATTTTTAACCATTTTACGTACATTGTAAGAAGAGAAGTGCATTGTGAGGAAAACATTCTGTCCTATACTCGGGATCCACAGAATATAAAAACTATCTATATTAGATTAAGAAGCGTGGCTCTACCTGACAACGTGTGGAGATCGAGTAGAGGACAGGAAATCCTTGTTTTCCAAAGAAAAATTGTTTTTGCAAACTTGCTAGAATTTATAATAGAAAATTGCACTTTTAATCAGTGTACATACCGCCTGAAATGATATTCACGAGAAGACAATAGACATTGATTTCAGTAAACCACTGCTGGCCCTGACTGTCCCTTTCTTGTGTAATCTTCATTAGGGAATAATAAAACCCCTTTTTCTCTGCATCATTTGCCTGTAACAGTCGTACATACTAGTATAACACTGCAACAAGCATTCTGAGACTAATGAATAAGCAATATATGTCCCATACCGGAGCCCCCATTACTGTTAACCAACTTTTATTCGCGACGACTTTATTTTGCAATTTACCAGAGATGAACTGGTTCACATAGACTAATTTTCGCGACTGAGATTATCTTAAAGAAATACAAGAGACATTTTATAAAATGGACTGGTTCGCACGAGCTGTAGAGAAATATTCGCAATGATTAGGTTCTCACTACTTTAGCGAAAAGTTCTCGCTCGCGAAAAAGTTGGTTTGTAGTAATTTACGAATATAATTCGAGAGAATTTACATTTAATGTTGTTTGATTGTGATATGAACCTTTTACGATTAATGAGCTTGAAATGTTAAATTAATGAAGTGATTATTTACAGAATCAGCGACCGAGTTTCGTCGACTGCCTCTATTTAGAAATCCCACTTTTACAGCTTTTCCATCAGAACATGATTCCGATGGATATAAAACGTAGAAAAATGAAAATTAAGTTCTTTCACACCTGTTTATGAAACGCTACAAAAGTCGAACTTGACCTGTAGTTGGTCACTCTGAAACTACACTGCAAGTTACAAATAAATCCTGGCAAACATAACGGAAAGAAGTCTGGAAAACTAATGGGACAGACGGACAGACATAGAATAAAAAATTGTATTGCTCATTTTCAAATGAACAGGAAATTACTTTTTTGAAAAATGACATTTATAATTCCACTTTATTAGCGAAAGTCAACTACATCACATAGTAAATTCTTATCCCTGGTTACTATCAAGCCTCGATACAGTGTTATATCTCAATTCATTTAAAAAATTCTAGGACATACCCCTTGTCTCTCAAAGGTTTCTATCATTTGTTGTTTTGATTTAAACCACTCTTTGATTTTCTTTGAGTTGCGAAAAGGCAAAAATCTCAAAAAAGGCAAAGATGAATACAACAGATCCATTCCCACATGAGCAAGGTCATTACTGAGGTGATCAAACTTCTTCAGAATTCTGTGCATATCGCTATCTCTGCCTGTGCTTTTGCCAATCACCTGTAAATAAACTTAAAGTTAAATGACCTTGTGAAAACAAACGCATAAAATCACTGGAGACATTAATTTCTATTGTTATATTTTTACAAAGAACGTCGAAATATCTGTAGAGAATGAATAAAAAGGAATTCACCAGATTCTCAATTGTATTCAAGATGAACTCTTCCACAGTGGTTCCAGGATCAATACATTGCCCATTCAGAGTCCGAATTTCCTTGGTCAGACCAATGAGGTTTCGTTTGATCTGAATCTCTATGTTTACTAGACCCTCACCATATGTACGAAGCAGCTGATAAACTAACTTTCTCCTTTTGGTCCATTTTGGATTGGGGGATGCAAAGAAGACATCCTTGTAATTGTCTTGCAAGTATGTTCCAAAGAACGTGCTCGGTCGGGCAGCTGTGATAGTCGCGTTAGGCTCCTTGAGAAATATTTCACGAGCAGCATCCGCAGAATTCAGAACAATAAACCTTTGTCCCATGACTGTAAACTCGTATATATCTCCATGTTGTTGACTCCACTCATATAATTTTAAGTGTAAAGTTGTCAAATCCAAATCAAATAGTACTCCCACGATGGGTTTGCCAACCGGACCGGGAAAAGTCTTTTGCTTTCGCCATCTCTTCAAAAGCCAATATGTCGAGATGGTGATAATGAAAATGACATAAACGGTCCACATTTTCTTAAGACTTGCTTTATGATACCACTGCACAGGCAAAGGGCAAGGAGAAGACCTATATACGAATGAACTCGTATACAAACGATATGAGTAACCTACATTCACGGGAACGCATGCATCCTGCGTTATAGACCTACTCATGCCTCTATATTTGATAATCAGTGCTATCTTTAATACTTTTTAATAATGCCAAACATATGTATGGTAGAGAGCAGATATTTAGATTTCTGAAATACAGTAAAATTTGGACGATATGATAAAGTCATAAAAACAACATAGGGATTAGAGCAAGTCTACCTGCGTTACTGCAACCATATTTTTATCGGTCGTACGAGCGGTAGATCTATTTATGGTTGTGTTAGTGCGCATGAGGAAATGAGAAATCATAATTGTTTATTGTTTCATTAGAATAATTCCTTATCGATAACATACATAAAAGGCCTTAATAAAAACTTTTGAAATTATATAGAAATAAGTCTTGATTACTGTAATAAATGTGTTTGATTTTCATTCATTATTAAATACATATGTAAATATTATATTAATACAATAAGTCTTTTGATATCCCAATAACCCATTAAATTGCTAATTCTTTCCACAAACATCTCATCGCTGAACGCACCATGTCTCATCCTCTTTCAATGAATAATAAGTCTGTAAAACAGTTTGTCGTGTGTTGCCACCTTTGTGACGTTTAATAATTCGTGTTAAAGGTAAAAGCAACCCAAAAGATTTTTACATGATAAATGATAGAATTAATCATGCTGTTATAACATTTAGAAATTCATTTCAAAATTAAGGATTATCTCCCTCATGCATAGCTCTTATCCTTGGACGAATTTGGCTCCACTTTTTTGCCACTGTTTTTGGCTCTAAAACTTCATAGTTATTTCGGATTTCAAACATTTCGGTTGAGCATCACTGAAGAGACATTATTTGTCGAAATGCGCATCTGGTGCATCAAAATTGGTACCATGCAAGGTGAAGATAACGAACAGTGATCAATCTCATAACTCCTACAAGCAATACAAAATAGATAGTTGGGCAAACACGGACCCCTGGACACACCAGAGGTGGGATCGGGTGCCTAGGAGGAGTAAGCATCCCCTGTTGACCGGTCACACCCGCCGTGAGCCCCATATCCTGATCAGGTAAACGGAGTTATCCGCAGTCAAAATCAGTGTGCCAAGAACGGCTTAACAATAGGTATGAAACAGGTCAGACAGCATTTGACCCAATGCGAGGTTGTATTGACGAACTAGATCGTTATAACGACCATAGAATTTGCGAAATGCTGACTTCAATCGAGACTGTTGAAATCCCTGTACCATCAACTTGTTTGTCAGTAGCTTACCTCGATTTAAAAACTGACTATACCCAGAACAAGCTCTTGCATATCGAATCAGTTGAGATATATAAACACCATATGCAGGTGATAATGGAATATTGCTACATAAATGTGGGAAGTTGACGATGGAAAAGCTGAAATCATCCCATTTGTCATACAGTTGAGTTGTTAGTTTGCCGTTAATGTCTACTTTCAATAAAATATCTAAGTATGAAGCAGAAGTGGACGACTCTGTGGTGTCCTTTATTTCGAGCTCACAGGGATATATCAAATCGACATATGAATGACAAAACGTCATCGATATATCTAAAAGTCGAATTGAAGGTCACAGCGAGACGTTTTACATGATAAAGATTTGTCATACAATTCTGTTGATATATGGTCTAGATAAGCTTCAGTACTAATTTGAAAACGTCGAAAATTGAAATTCCGGCGATCTATAGAGGCTGCCATGATGTGTAAATCTTTTGTATTTAAGACCAGAAAAATCAATAATTTTGACGTCACACCGTCTGTTTCGGTTTTGATGAGGTTCTAAGCTAGGGTTCAGGACCCCAGCCCCCCGCTCCGAATAAACTACATGAGTTGATTTAATTATTTTTTTCTTGAAAATATTTCTAATTCATGTCAACAACGTCTTGCTTACACATAAAGTCCAAAATAATCCCTTTAAAAAAGATACCCTCATTGGTTATCATAAGTTCTGTTATAATAACCAGAAGCGATATTTTTTTTAACTTATTCGAAGGGGATGGGGTGGTCCTGAACCCAAGCACCTGCGACATCATCAAAGATGTGTATGTGGTATATCTTACGAATAAATAGGTTGATACTTTCCTGGCAAGCAGTTAATTACACTAATGTAAGGGGAGATGTGAAAAAAGGTTATTTTTTGAAATTCCCGACTCATCCAAGTCATTTGAAAAGAAAAGACTACGTAAACTGTGGATCCATCATTTGCGTAATGACAAGTTGAGGTTCAAGACATTTGTATGAAGACCGTTTACCGTCTGCCTTGTCTGCGACTCGACTGAACGTCTTCTATTCTCAATTTCTTCTTGAGAAAGAACGGGCTCAAATCTATACGACTCCAGACTTAACTGTTCGTGACTTGTCATTTTTACAGTGCTGCTGATGAAATAAACTGGAACAGACGGTGTGACGTCATAAATTAAACTTTAATGGCCACTCTCTTACCGGCGGGTAATGTAAAATGCAGGATCGATTAATATTGATTTAATTGTTAAGCAAGGATTTTTGTTGTTAAAGACAGTCAATTACGTTATCAGTAAGTGATACTTTATTAAAAAAAGCAACTATGTGGTTAGGGTTGCATTTCCCTTCCAATTATCAAAAGTAGTATTATAAATGTCATATAATTTTTCAAGACACAACCTCAAAATCAAAATTCCCCGTTGCTTGTTGATCTACACCTGTTGATAGATTTCAATGGGTCAATGGATATCACTTAGGAGTCATTTAAATACAGCAAATACAGCTATAGATATTCTGGGGGGTATCGTTACTAATGTTTACTTGTTTCTCAGTACGAATCGAACTTTATACAATTTGGGTTGAAAAACAAGTCCGCTACTCTCCATCTCTCTTGGTAAAAGGTCTGGGAGCTCATTCTCATCTGGTTCCATAATGTTGAAACTCTGGAGAACCGTAGCCACGAACAGAAAAATTCGGGATTTTGCGAATGTTTCTCCTACACAACTGCGCTTCCCAATTCCGAATACAAGTAATCTAAAAACAAAAAAGATATATGTTTTCATTAGGTCGTTGAGCTGCCGTACCATAAGTGTAACATTAGAGTACCATTGGTTATGTGCTGTAACAAACGGTAAAATGTGTGAATTTATTGAGGAATTGATTTTGAATTTATTAATAAGATTTTTTTTCTATTGAGTTTTCTGGCTTTCTTAAATCCGCCTTCTATAAGTTTGATTGGATAATTCTGTTTTCGTAAATGATTACTTAAATCCCTAAACGTTGTTATCTTGTAGGTTCCTCGCTAACAATGGTACATATTCTTCTGGCGAGGTTGTGAGGTATGGCACGTTTTGTGTGTCTTGGATGCGAGGACAAAAAGTGTAAATACTGGTGAGTGTCTGTGTGTTTGTAAAAATATCTGTAATTATCTTATCCTCCTTTTTAATAACAGAAACATCTAGGACGGGTATGCAAGGTGTACTGTAATCCATTGTACGTTTTAAATTCACATTCCATTCATTTAAAATGTTCTTCTTTTTTCAAATCACAATGTCTCTGTTCTAAATAATGAAGCAATCCTCGAAGTATCTTTTCCAGTTTTGCATTATATAAACACCGAATTTTACATCAAATGATTCTTTAATTTTTGGTATAATAATTCCTCTAAATAGCCGAGTTTAAGTGTGGCATATGATGAAGCCATTTTGGTTCCCATTGCGATACCTTAATTTTGAAGAGAGTGTTTGTTGTTAAATCTATAAAATATTATGTATATCAATAACTAACATAATATATTGTCTTTGGATTCAAACATCGATTCACGGATTATGTCCTTATGGCCACTGAAAATTAGGGTGGGTGGGTGCAAAATGTTTCACAAGCGTAATAGTGTTTCTGACCGCCATTTGCACCGATGCATTCTTCACACCTACGACGCACTGAACAAATCAGGTTATGCAGAAATATCTGGGGAATTTTCCAAACGTGTCAGGGATGTTTGGCTCTTTACGTAAACGTCGTTCCATTTCATCCCAAGCATGTTTGATAGTAGATTGATTAATTGTATATTGTTTAACGTCCCTCTCGAAAATATTTCACTCATATGGAGACGTCACCATTGCCGGTAAAGGGCTGCAAAATTTAGGCCTATGCTCGGCGCTTACGACCTTTGAGGAGGGAGTGATCTTTATCGTCCCATACCTGCTGTGACACGGAACCTCGATTTTTGTGGTATCATCGGAAGGAGCACCCCATTTAGTCGCCTTTTACGACAAGCAAGAGGTACTGAGGACCTATTCTAACCCGGATCCCCACGCGATAGTAGATAAATCTGGCGACATCGCAGGACATAATAGCACATTAACGTTTTGCTGCCGTAGATAGTCACTCACAACGCGTGCGGTGTGAGATCGTGCATAGTCCAGTTGCAGAATGACGTTACACTGTTTCATGTTTAAGAATGAAATGACATGATTTTGTACAATCTCGTCAAGGTAGCGTACTCCGCGGTTAAATTGCCCTCAACGATCAACAAAGGGGTCCTTCGATGTGTTGTAATTCCATCACAGACCATAACACAACACACACACATCCGCCGAATTGATGAGGCTGAATAACGCAGGCGTCAATGTAACGTCCTCCGACACGACGGTAAGCCTGAACATGACCGTCATTGCTGTTGAGATGAAATATCGACTCATCCGTAAACAGAGCTTCCGCCCAATCTGTTATTGAAACGACGATGCCTCCTACACCAAGCTAACCTCGCAACACGGTGACGCCATAGCAGAACAGAACGAAGTGCAAGACGTCGAGGACGGATGTTGGTTTCTGTTCCTTACGGTACGAGGTCTTATCTGTTGATGCCCAGGGATGTTTCAAGCGGTCAAAGAAGCCCATTGGAATCAATTACGCAAATGCGACGTCCGTACATACGTATCTTACCGACGTGACGTCACACGCGGTCGTCCTGATCATGGGCGGTCCCAAACGGTGCCAGTTTGCTGATATCGTCTTCAGTGTTAATATGAATTCAAAAGTGCCTTGTCACATTGCTTCGAGAGATCCCAGCTTCCAGCATGCCAACAACACGCAAAGGATCATTTTCAATCATGCAAAGTATCTCTCAAAAAATCAAAATTTTATTTCAAAAACCGATGTTTTTCCGTTTCAATGAGTGGTGAAGATAACAAACAGTGATCAATCTCATAACTCCTAAAAGCAATACAAAATAGAGAGTTGGGCAAACATGGACCCCTGGATATACCAGAGGTGGGATCATGTGCCTAGGAAGAGTAAGCATCCCAAGAACGGCCTAAAAATTGGTGTGAAACACGTCAGACGGCTTTTCGTTATCTTCACCTTTCCTTCCATCCTCATGAACAAGATTGAATGATTTGGGGAATTGAAATGTTTGTAGAGAGGTTGCCTACTTCCACTTTTGATTTGATTTGAAACCCGTGTCCTGGTACTCTTTTATTTAGTGACACCTTAGTTTCCCCGACACAAATAAGTCCATCTGTATAGACAACGCTCGATAAGTCAAATTTAAAGTTTTGGTAAAGAAACTAATCAATGTGATCTGTTCTTTTGCTATTTTCGTAGATATTGAAGTAAATCCTCCCTATGTTCCGATCCTCCCTAACGTTAGATAACGTTACCCTCCAAAGCCCCTCGGAGGTATAATGATATGACAGAGAGAAGTTATTTTTCTTTTCCAACACCGAAAAGGGACCATCCTAAATGTAGGCGAGCTTGGGTGATTTTGCTGCATCAGCTCACGACCCACTGGAACACCACAAGGTAAACTCTTATCACAGTTGAATTACACAATAGGTCTGTAGTTTCACGCACTTACTCTTGAAATATGCCTGTTTCAATACAGAAAATATTAAATTCATCACCAACCCTCGGTGGTCGGCTGGTAGTGTATCGAAAAATAGTCCCGTTGCATGGACATATACATGTAATCTATAACCAGTTCTGGGTGTCCAGTAGCACAGAGGTAGCGCTCTTGCTTCTCATCGCTGCGACCCGAGTTCGATCCCCGTGATCGATAGTGGTTGTATGTGAGAGGGTATGGCGGTCGCCAGCTCGGACACGTGGGTTTCCTACGGGTACTCCGGTTTCCTCCCATATAAATGACGCCCTAGCGCAAACATTCGTGCATCAAAGGACCCCATTGGAAATAAGCTTTCGTGCTTTCATGGGTTATCCTTGGTATTTATGTATGTATGTTTGTATGTATGTATATACCGAATACATATTTATTCTAACTTGCGAACCGAGGTACATGTAACACTCGTTTTTGAAGAGTTTATTTAAACTCTTCTAGATGTTTTAAAAAATTCTTCCTCTTAGAATAACCTTGCAAGAAACGGGAAACAACAAATTGTAAGGCGTGTATAAAATTCGGGGGGAAACGGTGTTCCCGAGGTAAATTGGGAACTCCTATTCTGACATATGCATGATGCTCAGTGCTGTAACAGTGGTGATTCTTTATCTCAGTTTATGAGATATTTCTAATACCGAAATTGATATAGCAGTTTTCCGGAAATGGAGGCGGGGTTGGCCAGAGGAAAAGGTTAATACACAACATCGGTGTTATGTCTTGCAATATAACCCTTTACGTCTTTGTTTCGTGTTTGCTTCATAATGGTCAATATAATTTTTATTAGATTAATGAATCTTTGGAATAACCAAAGCAAAAGTCAATACATGTATTTGATTGTTTACAGTATTTCTTTGGATATGCTTGAAAATATATTTCTTGATTTAGAATTAGTTTAATTATCATTAATCTAGGTTTCTATATTGAAGATATTGAAAATTACCTTTTCCTGACAGGATCAGTTGGTGGCAATAGACCGCCGTCTTTATCTAAAAACCGCTCTGGTCTGAATGAGAAGGGTTCCTGCCATACTGTTGTACTGTGATGCATCGCCCAGAAATTGACAAGAATCTAGTAGTTCAAAAGATAAATATCATGATATAATTTCATACGCTGTATAGTATACGTAGTATATAAGCAATCGCAAGTATATAAATCTATTAAAAAAGAAAGAAAGTAAGATTAACATGCCGGGGTATTTCTGTCGACCGGAACACCTAATATTTCTGTAGCCTGGGATGCACAGTGAGCAGAGACAGCACCATGGGATATATATCGAAGGGTCTCTAATGTTACAGCTTCTACCAGAGGGCACTGATGTTTGTCTGCCAAAACTGGTTCTCGGGTTGAACCAATCACCCTGTCAATTTCATTTTGCATTGACTTTTGAAGTTCGGGACGTTTTGCAAGAATTTGGATGAGGGATAAAAGTGTTCCCCTCGTAGTCAGATAAGCTGTAACAAGATTTAAAAAAAGAAGATACATTAATGTTAAAATGACAATATATAAAACCTGTTACACAATTGTCGAGTTGCCCAATAGTTTTCTCCCTTTTTTATCTCTTATGTACGGTGAGACACAAAATGTGTTTTCGTACACACACAGTAGGTTCAAATGATTTTCGCTGCGTTCATATATTATCTGAGAGATGATTACCAGCTGTCAATAAATCACCCGAATTAAAGGGAAACACAAATTTAGTAAGTGTATAAATATTTGAGAATAAAATACTTCAAACAGAAATCGAAAATCACGATACTTCTCTGATGAAAGTATCAATCGTGTCAAAGAGGAAATGAATGACACTTTCATATTTGATTTAATGGCCTAGTTCAAACAAATTATTCTTGATAAGGTAACTCCATACTCGCAGTTGTATGTGATAAAAGTATAAAAAGTGTATCCATTTCCATTTATTAGAGTGAAAACTAATAAATTATCACATGAAATATATAGGTCATCGCACTTTTTAAGATGCGAGACATACATAAACAGAATCATATATTAACGGCAGAAAATTGCAATTTTCCTTACACAGCGTTATCAAAATTTCATAAAAACTGGTTATGACGATATAATTGCATTCTTGACAATTTCTTGAAACTATTTCTTTAAAAGATATACAAAATGTCAGAGAAAAAAAATCTATCGCATAATAGACTTGATAATTGTTTTATAGAAAAGAGTTATTGCCCTTGGATTCAATATTTTGAAACATATCATTGACTATTGAGATGTATCTTAGACATTTGAAACGGTTTATGTTTAACAAGATTATTTACAATAATTTTCGGAAAAAATTCCCAGAAAATTTATGTTCCTATCATGCATAAATCTAAATAAATCAATGATTTTGAAAAATCTTATGACAACACAGGAAGGTGGAATTACTTTGATGTATACCACCGGCTGATATTAAAAAACCTCAACGTTATCATAACTTTCATCCATTTTTATATAGACAGTCTATTATATACGTATACATTTGTTCCCACTCAAGCGTCCAATAGGATACTGAACCTACCCCCATCTTCGAAGAGCGGAAATTTCGAAAATAGAGAGAGAGAGAGAGAGAGAGAGAGAGAGAGAGAGAGAGAGAGAGAGAGAGAGAGAGAGAGAGAGAGATCTTATCAGAGAGATGGATGAAAGTGAAGATAACGAACAGCGTCACTCATAACTCCTATAATACAAAATAGAGAATTGGACAAACACAGACCCCTAGATATACCAGAGGTGGTGCCTAGGAGGAGTTAACATCCCTTGTCGATCGGTCACACCCGCCGTGAACCCAATATCTTGATCAGGCAAACGAAGTTATGCGTAGTCAGAATCAGTCCGCCAAGAACGGTCTAACAATCGGTATGAAACAAGCCAGACAGCATTGGACCCAATGATAGGCTGTATTGGCAAACTAGATCATTGTAACAGCCATAGAAGTTGCAAGATGCTGACTTTAAACGAGATTGCTGAAACTCCTGCACAATCGACTTGTTTGTCAGTAGCCTGTCTCGATTTAAAAACTGATCATACACAGAATTCCCAATAAATGTGACCCATATTGTGTAAAAGTTTATATATTAGATGCCTCTCACCTCTGTCGGCGCGGGTTCGAACCCCACTCGCGCTGGTAAGTGAGAAAGTTTCCCAGTTTACTTTCGGAAGGTCGGTGGTCTCTTCCCAGATACATTGTATTTGAGTTCTCTCTTCCACCAATAAAAACTGGGCGCCACCATGTAACTGAAAAACTGTTGAGTGTGGCGGAAAACATCAATTAATCAATATATATTAGATTAGTGGGGATAAGTAGCTTTTCTCTCCCTGATCAACGTATGGAGATCGAGTAGCGGACAGGAAATCCTTGTTTTCCGAAGAAAAAAAATATTTTTGTGAACATGCTAGAATTTATAATAGAAAACTGCACTTTTCATCAGTGTACATACCGCCTAAGATGATATTCACGAGAAGACAATATACATTGACTTCAGTAAACCACTGCTGGCCCTGACTGTCCCTTTCTTGCGTAATTTTCATCAGGGAATAATAAATCCCTTTGCTGTCTGCATCATTTGCCTGTAACAGTCGTAAATACTAGTATTAACAAGCATTCTGGGAGTATTGCATAAGCACCTACCTGAACCTGTATTCATTGACACATGTAATTCGGGAGAATGTACATTTAATGTTGCTTGACCTTGAAATGTGACGCAAATTTTGGTACCAAGTCATAGTGTCTACCAGTCTCGACACCGTTTAATGTTTCGTTGTTCATATAGTTGTTGCATGTAGTTTTTTACAGGAATGAAATATGTATGTCCCCTTCAAAGAAGAGGGGGATCCGGGTAAGAATAGGTCCTTAGTATCCCTTGATTGTAGTAAAAGGTGACTAAACGGGGCGGTCCTTCGGACAAGACCGCAAAAACCGAGGTCCTGTGTCACAGATGCTGTGGTTTGCAGGAATGCGGTAAATTGAGTACTGTCTACTACAGGAAAAATACTCGCGATATCAATTATCAATACTATATTTGATATATATTTTCATTGATTAATGAGCTTGAAATGTTAGATTAATGAAATCTTATTCACACAATCAGTGACAGAATTTCGCAGACTGCCTCTATTCAGAAGTCCTACTTTTACAGCCTTTCCATCGGAATATAATTACGATTAATATAAAACGCAGCAATATAAAAATGAATTTCTTTCGCACCTGTCGATCAAACGTTACGAAAGTCGAATTTGATCTGTAGTTTGTTCACTCTGAAACTACACTTGCAAGCATAGCGGGGAAAAAATCTGGAAAACCAATTGGACAAATTGACTCACAGATGAAGGGACAGACGGACAGCCAGAGAAGAAACCTATAGTATCTTCTGTTTTACAAAACCGGTAGGGGACTAAAAATATCGGCATTGCTCCGTTTCCTATTGAATGTGAATTTACCTCAGAATTTTTTTGAAAGTCAAATTCAAATACATCGCACAGTAAATTGTGATCCCAATTAGTTTTAAAGTCTGGATACAGTATTGCATTACAGTTAAACAATTCAATTTCTAGGACCTACCCCTTGTCTCTCAAAAGTTTCTATCATTTGTTGTTTTGATTTAAACCACTCTTTGATTTTCCTTGAGTTGCGAAAAGGCAAAAATCTCAAAAAAGGCAAAGATGAATACAACAGATCCATTCCCACATGAGCAAGGTCATTACTGAGGTGATCAAACTTCTTCAGAATTCTGTGCATATCGCTATCTCTGCCTGTGCTTTTGCCAATCATCTGTAAATAAAATTAAGGTTAAATGAATTTGTTAAAATAATCTAATAAAAATCGATTTAAGAACATAAATGGCTGGGTAGTTTTGAAATCGTATAATTATCTATCAGAGAGACAGCAGTACAAATGACACATTAAATGTAGAATTTATAGAAAAAAACCCCAGAAGCATGTTTAAGATTTTACGTGTATATCTTCAATATTTCTGTATCGTCTATGATAGACAAGGTCTGAAAAATGTCTTGAGTAAGAACTGTGAGAGAGGTTAGTTACACAATGTAGGTATCATGCTTGAAAAATGACAAAGTTTAACTACATCATGTACATGTAATGTTTTTCAAAGCATGTCCGATCACTTCCAAAACGAAACACTGAAGAGACATTATTTGTCGAAATGCGCATCAGGTGCATCAAAATTGGTACCGTATAAGTTTAACATGTAGGGCTCACGGCGAGTTTGACCGGTCGACAGGGGATGCTTACTCCTCCTAGGCACCTGATCCCACCTCTGGTGTGTCCAGGGGTCCGTGTTTGCCCAACTCTCTATTTTGTATTGCTTATAGGAGTTATGAGATTGATCACTGTTTGTTATATTCACCTGTCATATACATCTTCAATGCTTTCATAACAGGTGTACAAGATCTGAAGGATGTCCAATAAATGCTGTAAGAGGTTGATTACAAAAATAGGTGCCGTTTATTGAAGACATGCTTAAAATGACAAAGTTCAACTACATGCAATTTTTTTTAAAAATGTCTGATCACTTTCAAAAAGACACATGTACATTTTCAATGTGTCCATAACAAGTGTACAAAATTTGAGGAATGTCAATTCAGAGGTGTGAAAGAAGTTGATTACAAAAATAGGTACCGTCTATTCAAGACATGCTTAAAAACAGACAAAATTCAAATACATGTAAAATTTTTGAAAAATGTCTGATCACTTTCAAAACACATGTACATCTTTCATGTATCCATGACAACTGTACAATGTTTGCGGAACGTCATGTTAAAGGTGTGAGAGGAGTTGATTACACAAAGTATGTACCCTATTACAGGAATACCAACCTGCTAATCACCTACTCGCCCGCTATTCACGTTGTGCAACCCGGCAAAAAGCATTGGAGACATTGATTTTGGTAGTTATATTTAACAAAGAAGGTTCACATACGTTTAAAGAATGAATATAATAAAAATTTACCAGATTCTCAATTGTATTCAAGATGAACTCTTCCACAGTGGTCCCAGGATCAATACATTGCCCATTCAGAGTCCGAATTTCCTCGGTCAGACCAATGAGGTTTCGTTTGATCTGAATCTCTATGTTCACTAGACCCTCACCATATGTACGAAGCAGCTGATAAACTAACTTTCTCCTTTTGGTCCATTTTGGATTGGGGGATGCAAAGAAGACATCTTTGTAATTTTCTTGCAAGTATGTTCCAAAGAACGTGCTCGGTCGGGCAGCTGTGATAGTCGCGTTAGGCTCCTTGAGAAATATTTCACGAGCAGCATCCGCAGAATTCAGAACAATAAACCTTTGTCCCATGACTGTAAACTCGTATATATCTCCATGTTGTTGACTCCACTCATATAATTTTAAGTGTAAAGTTGTCAAATCCAAATCAAATAGTACTCCAACAATGGGTTTGCCAACCGGACCGGGAAAAGTCTTTTGGTTTCGCCATTTCTTCAGAAGCCAAAATGTCGAGATGGCGATAATGAATATGGAAATTATAAAAACAGTACACATCTTGTTAAGACTTGCTTGATGATACCACTGCACAGACAAAATCTGATATCAGGGCCAAGGAGACCTATATACGAATGAACTCGTATACAGGCAACACGAGTAACCTACATACGAGGGAACGCATACATGTATATCCTGCGTTACTGCAAACATATTGATATACCTTTATTTAGTAATGCTACCAATATTCTGCACAGATGAGATGTTTGATAACAACTGTTTACTATTCTTAATTCAATTTTAAGCTAGAAAAGTGTTTGTTTCATAATTCTCCTTGCAAATCAAATTCTATACAGAACAGGAACTTCGTTTGTTAGAAATAACCACTTGCTTTTCATGATACTGAAACACTGATTTTGTTGCTTCAGTTTAATCTATTTCTGGATGTTCTTTGAATTGGGAATTGGAATAGAACTCAAAATTGAAAACCAAAAATGAATATAATTTTATGTTAGAGATGACGTTGGTAAGACGGTCAAAATTCCTAATAATACTTTGCATCTTGCCATATCTGCCTGCACTTATCCCTATTCAACTGGTTATAGAAATCAAATCGTTATCAGTATCTTGAAATTAAAAATAAAGCATTGCTTCATCGAATAATGTAAAACGCAAGAGATACCTCTGTGAATGATGATATAAACCAAATTATGGTACATCACTGGCTACTTACTTTAATCATCGTTAAATCTAGAGATTGCATGTCGAAAAGAAAAAAAAATGTATATGTTATAATATGAACCAAATGGGTAGTGGAGACTCACGGTGGGACTGTGCCTGGCACACACAACTCCTTAGAAGTGCTTCGAAAGTCACAGCGTCTCGAATAATCTCTTCCATCCAATAGTCCGATCTCTTACATGCAAGTCGTGGCCCAGCTATCACAGACGGATATTTGTGGCGTCAGGCAAGTCGCTAACACCTTAAAAGCAGCAAAATAGACTATGTACGGGTAAATGGTTGGGCCGGGTTGCCGTTAATCTCCTTAAGAGAAGGAAAACTCGAATTCCGAAACCGGGTAGATGGAGCTCAGCGTGGGAACACCTAAAGGAAGGAGACCCCTACAGAAAAACCTCTGGTCCTCCAGGTTGGGGGTTGGGTCTTGGTTAACACCCCATTCACGTAAAAAATGTCACAGAAACCAATGACACCCACATTCAAATCAGGCTGGAGAGGAGAAAGGAATCTAGTTTGGACGAGGTCAGAGAGGGTGAAGGAAAGTCTAGGCAAGAATATCCGGACAGGGAAGTGAAAGAGCTGGCTGATGAAACAGGAGGAGTGGAGATAGACATTCCCCCAGGAAAGATGGGCCTGGCATAGAATTTCCCCCTAGGAAGAATTAACCCGGGCCCAAATTTTCCCCTAGGAAAAACCGCCCCAGTATAGAATTTCCCCCTAAATAACATTACGCCCCCTTCTTTCATTTCAGCTATGTATCCGTTTCCAGTTATATTAGTAGAATTCTCTTGCTTATCTAGACCCAGGAATTCTTCTTATCATTTTTTTTTAAATATTGAGCAGGGTCTTGTGTATCACAATCATCATCTTATGTTTTTTTAAAAAAAAGAAATCATTCAAATCGTGTAATGGTATATCAAAATTCATTCCTACATCTCAAGTCTTTGCGGTTATCTACCAGTATCTAACATCTGAAATAGTGAAGTTGGGAAGAAGCTAATGTCTTTTTAATTTAAAATTTCGAATTTACATAAACGGTTAGTTTTATTTACACAGTGCATCTAATTTACTTTTTAGATATTTTAATTGTATATCTTTTAGTCGACTTTTTACGAAAAACCCTAATGATATTGACCATCGTTAAAGTCTTTTGGGAAGCATGTTGTATTTACTATACGCAATTCAAAGTTTTCAGCGTGTAAACCCAACTTCAACATCTCAAAAACTTCCTTTATATATATATATATATATATATATATATATATATATATATATATATATATATCGATCGATCGATCTATCTATCTATCTATCTATCTATCTATATATATTCATTTATTTCCCAGAGCCTACTCTATAACAATTTTAAAATAACTAACTAATATAATAGGGCAGCTGCCAGGGATGGGGCCCTGACTAAGCTCCCTCAATATATAACAAAGTTTTTACTAAAGTACCTCGCAGGGTACATATTAACTAATTTAGATGTACATTCATTGAATACATTAATTTCATTGCATGTCAGAGTAATATTGTCATAGTTGACATTTAAATATATAGGTTATACAGTATTCATATTGTATGATATAAAACTGATACGGTACCAATTTTGATGCACGAGATGCGCATTTCGACAAATAATGTCTCTTCAGTGATGCTCAACCGAAATCTTTGAAATCCGAAATAACTATGAAGTTTTAGAGCTAAATATAGCCAAAAACAGCGTGCCAAAAAAAAGTGGAGCCAATTTCGTCCAAGGATAAGAGCTATGCATGAGGGAGATAATCCTTAATTTTGAAATATGATGATCAATGTAACAATGAGTTAGTAGATTACAACAATGCCATAATGTTAAATATAATAAAGCTAGGGATTTTCTTAAAACATAATACCACTCATGCTGCCTCAGGGTCCACACACACACAAACTAGAGTCCAGAGATGACCCTAGGGCATCCTAGCCAGGAGACCATTTTCTCCCAGTAGAGGTAGATTTATATCATACGTAAAACTACATTTACATAATTAAATACATGTTGTACGTGAACATATCGATTACAAATAAATACAGACATATGAATAGTAAGAAATATATGTATATTAATTAAAAGTATGTTACAATACTGATAATGTCTCACACATTGATTTAATTTTATTAAAGTTTATCCGAAATTCCTAATATAATGTCTATATAATTCGAGTTATGAGTGTTACATTTCTTAAGGTAGTACTCTACATCGTCATAATGACTTCCTTTAAAAACATGGATGAAAAAATCGATATCAGCAATATTTGTCTTTTCCTTTTCAATTTAAATACCTAGCCGAGTAGCTCAGTAGGTTTGAATACCGACTGCTGGAATGTAGGTCGCAGGTTCGAGTCCAGCAGGAGTTTTAATTTTTTTTCAGATTACCTTCTACTAAAACTGTCTTTTTTGACAAAATAAAGTAAATTTGAAAATTTTCAACTTCAAAATATTGTTGTACATATCCTCCACTTTTCATCTACATCAAATTTCTCTGGTGTAGCATACCTCCTTAAGTACTTTATGATATGTTAGCAATTCATGTTTTATATGTTGTTTAACTCTTTCTTGTGTTTCATTTTTGGTATTGAGTCTACATAACATTTTGAATTTGTATATACGATAAGCAATGAAAGAAATTAAAATATTAAGAACTGATATTTTGTCATTTGTTTCCTGATAGAAGCCAATAACAATATGTTTCCAGCTAATTTCAAATTTTAATGAGGAACTTAATAAATTCCAAATATCTTTGACATTTGAACAATCAAATATTAAATGTTTACAATTTTCTGTTTCATTTGGACATGAGTTGCATTTACTGCTTATATCTTGGCAGCATTTACTTAAGAATAAATTATTGCTGAGCAAGTTGTTCAGAAGGTACGATTAGTTGAACTCCGCAACCTTTTTATCAAAAATATTTTCAATTTAATGTCTATATATTTTTACCCAGGATGATTTACACTGAATATGAAATTTTCTTTCATAGAATGACTGATAAATAGGTGTACGTGATTTTTTATTGCATAAAATTTTGTAAAATATTTTTGAAATACCTTTGCTTAAGTCTAATAGTTTGTTACCGTACTGAAAGCGAGGGATTATTGGAGAGTTTGTGATAAATGGAACAATTGAAAGATCATATTTGTTTATAAATTCTCTAATGACTGAATATAAAATCTTATATTGGCAAATCCAATTACTTTTGTATTTTAAATTATCAAGAAACCATTTAGCAGGTTTTAGACCACTTGAGTCACATATATCTTTGACATAGAGCAGATTACTTTTAATCCAATCAGGGAAATATAGTGTCTTACCTTTATATGTGAATAATTTATTATTCCATATTGGTTGTTGTAAGAATTCTGTAGCTAATAAATGCATTTGTCTCTGTTTACATTTATTGTAACATATAAAAATTTGTTGATAGAAAATTGGAAAGTTTTTAATTAAGCCATAATTTTTCAAATCTGTTTCATTGGTAATTAGAATATATTTAAAGTAAATATTATTTTTCAGACATAAGGATTCTACATATGACTTTAATTTTCCCTTTGAATTTAGTAATTTTTCAACCCAAGATGCTTTTATTGACATTAATTTTGTCTCAACGTCGATCACACCAATACCTCCTTCATTAATGCTACGTATTAAAGTATTTCGTTTTATACGATCTGTTTTATTCCATAGGAAGTTAAATATAAGTCTATTCATTATTTTTATTTCTTCATTGCATGGTAAAGAGAGAACAGAGATTCTATATAAAATCTTAGATAGAGCTAACGTGTTGATCACACAAGTTTTTCCAAAAAGAGTGAGGTTTCTTGTTTTCCAAGCCTCAAAAAGTTTTTCCATGTCTTTTATACAATTCAAAATATTATTTTTATAACAAAGTGTTTTATCATGACCGATGTAGATTCCTAAAGTTTTTACACAAGAGGAATTTATATTTATTCCACAAATATTATCCGTATAATTATGTTTTAGGTTTCCCATTAAGATACTTTCCGATTTGGATGTGTTAAGAATCATTCCCGAAACGGAGCTAAATTTATTTATAATATCTAGAGCATTATTCATTGAGACTTCATCTTTTAAAGGGAGTGTACAGTCATCTGCATGTTGGACAATTCTAATTTCATTATCTTTGTCATTATTAACCATGTTAATACCTTTGATGCTATTGCTTTTTCTAATCTGAATTGCAAGAATTTCAGTAACAAAAAAAATATTATAGCAGAAATGGGACACCCCTGACGGATGCCCCGGGACATTTTACAGGTTTTTGATATCCACCCATTATTTTTCATTCTGAATAAAGGCTCTGTATATAAAATATTCAGCCACTTTAAAAAATTAATACCGAAATTAAAGGATTTAAGTGCTTTAAACATAAAATTCCATACCACTGAATCAAAAGCTTTTTGAAAATCAAGAAATAATAATATTCCGTCCTCATTACAATATAGGATATACTCCGAGTGACAATCCGAAAGGTCCCTTTATCTGTTGATGACAAATGTGTCACTGACATGTTAAGCAAACTAGGCGCTAAGCTCACGTCAGAAATCAAGTATGAGAAAATACGAAATCCGTCCACTAGGAAAATGACGGACATACTCAACGGAAACCGCTTCGCATACATGCGATCCTTCCCTGATGGCAAATTCCTACCAAAATCAAGTCTTTGTGCTGGATTAAAGTGCTCTATATTTCATCGTGGCCAACCAAAACGAGAGAGAAATTTGCGTTGTACCAACTGTTGGGGAGACGACCATATGAGGCATCAATGCGAATACGAATCCTACTGTAAAGTTTGTCATGAATCTGGACACAAGCCGGGGTCCGAGAATTGTAGACATTATGAAAACCGACAGAAGGATGTGATTACTTTTGGCGGAAAAGATGACCCTCTATCTAATTTTTATGAGTGTGAGATAGATATTTTTGGATTCAATCACCCTACTTCCGAACACGCATTTCAATATGCCAGGGCTATGAGGTCTGGAGACATGCTGCGAGCTACGAGCATTAGAGAAGCTGCAACCCCATTTGAGGCAAAACGGATCGGAAAACAAGTGACCACGACAGACCAGTGGGAAGACACAAAACATGTGGTGATGCGTGAAATAATTGGGGGAAAAAATCAATCAATGCAGTGAACTTAAAGAACAACTATTAAAAATCGGAAAGCAGAGCACCATCGTCGAAGCCATGTATGATGACTATTGGGGATCAGGCTTGGACAAAGCAGGCACTCTACACACCAAACAGAGGAATTGGCCAGGGAAAAACACTCTTGGCAAAATATTCATGGACCTAATCAAGAACAGAAAGATCGGCCCTAATCTAAGCACCCAAACACCAAGTGCCCCGGCTTCTCAGCGTGGTAAAAAATCGTAACTGGATGTAAGAGTTATCTCTCTTTGTATCTGACATACTAGAAATGAAAAATTTGTCAATTCGTTCAATTAACTGCAGAGGTTTAAATACTTATGAAAAAAGGGTTAAACTATTTACATGGTTAAATGATATAAACGCTGATATAATCTTTATTCAAGAGACACATTTCATAGAAAAAAAAAACATATTTACAACTCAAGAGGGCATGGGAAAAGTATTCATAGCTTTTCAGATTCTCAATATAGCAGAGGAGTATCAATACTGTTTAGAAAACAATTACCTGTTGAAATTTTAAATGTACATAGATCGAATGATGGTAAGAGACTTCTTGTTAATCTAAAATTTAAAGAAAATGTTTTCACTTTTGTTAATATTTATGCACCAAATCAGATAAAAGAAAGAAATGCTTTTTTAAAAAGAATTTCAACATGGTGTAATCAATATACAATTAACAAAGAAAATTTTGGCATAGGAGGGGATTTTAATTGTGAGTTAGACAGTGAAAATAGTGCAGATAAGAGTTTATATACACTCAAACAATTTATTAATAGTTTTGAATTAAGTGATGTATGGAGATCACTGTATAATAAAGAAGGTTTTACATGGTGCAATGGTGACAATATACCAACCTCTAGAATCGACTACATTTTCATATCTTCTAACCTATGTTTTATACCAAATAATGTAACTGTGAGGAGAGTTCCAGGCTCTCACTCAAATGGTATTAGAATGTCTGATCACATGTGTTTAAAACTTACATTAGATATATAAGGTAACATACGTGGGCCAGGGTATTGGAAATTTAATACATCTCTACTTGAAAATAAAGAATTTATAAATTCGATGAACTCATTTTTGGAAAACTTTCAAGATAGTGATGATGACTCACATACACATTGGGAAAAATTAAAAACCTCAATTAAAACATTTTGTATAAACTTTTCTAAGCGAATCAGAAAATCATATAACTAAAAATTAAAGAAGCTGAAAATGAACTAAATGAAATTGAAATATTACACTCTAGTGAAATTGATATGAACAGAAAACGTTTCTTAGAGGAATCTTTATCAAACCTCATAAATAAGAAATCAAAGGGAGTGCAAATAAGATCAAGGGCAAATTAGGTAGAAAAGGGTGAAAAAAAATACTTCATACTTTTTAAGATTGGAGAATCAAAGGCAAACATGCAATACTATTAAACAGCTAAGAAATGAAGATGATACTTTAACTACTGATAATGTTGAAATATTACGCAAAATGAATGTTTTTTATGAAACTCTTTATAAATCTTACGATATTGAAGAAAATAAGATATAAGAATATATTTCCAATGTAAGTGTTGAAAATATTTTGAATGAAAATGATAGACAAATACTTGAACTATTCCCAACATTACAAGAGTTTTCAGATGAACTTTCTGCAATGAAAAATAATAAAAGTCCTGGTCTTGATGGACTACCAAGTGAGTTTTATAAAATATTTTGGCCTAAACTTAAAAAAACATTTCTTTTCTACCATTCAAAAATCTTTTGATGATAATAAATTATCACTTTCTCAGAGATTGTCAGTTTTATCCATTATATACAAAAAAGGAGATAAAAATTTGCTAGAAAATTACAGACCAATTAGTTTGACTAACACTGACTACAAAATCATCGCATTTACCTTTGCAAGACGATTACAAAAAGTAATTAATAATTTAATATCAAATGACCAGTCTGCATATATTAAAGGTAGATTTATAGGATTAAACGCAAGAATAATAGCTGATATCTTTGAATATTGTCAAAAAATTCCTTTATTTTATGAATATCGTAATATTAATGAGCGCATATACAAGGTGAAGATAACGAACAGTGATCAATCTCATAACTCCTACAAGCAATACAAAATAGATAGTTGGGCAAACACGGACCCCTGGACACACCAGAGGTGGGATCAGGTGCCTAGGAGGAGTAAGCATCCCCTGTTGACCGGTCACACCCGCCGTGAGTCCCATATCCTGATCAGGTAAACGGAGTTATCCGCAGTCAAATCAGTGTGCCAAGAACGGCTTAACAATCGGTATGAAACAGGTCAGACAGCATTTGACCCAATGCGAGGTTGTATTGACGAACTAGATCGTTATAACGACCATAGAATTTGCGAAATGCTGACTTCAATCGAGACTGTTCAAATCCCTGTACCATCAACTTGTTTGTCAGTAGCTTACCTCGATTTAAAAACTGACTATACCCAGAACAAGCTCTTGCATATCGAATCAGTTGAGATATATAAACACCATATGCAGGTGATAATGGAATATTGCTACATAAATGTGGGAAGTTGAGGATGGAAAAGCTGAAATCATCCCGTTTGTCATACAGTTGAGTTGTCAGTTTGCCGTTAATGTCTACTTTCAATAAAATATCTAAGTATGAAGCAGAAGTGGACGACTCTGTGGTGTCCTTTATTTCGAGCTCACAGGGATATATCAAATCGACATATGAATGAAAGCTATCATTGTTAATAGATAAAACGTCATCGATATATCTAAAAGTCGAATTGAAGGTCACAGCGAGAGATTTTTTCTTCTCACGTAGAAGTTTTTGAATAAATTCTGCTTCATATGAATATAAAAACAGGTCAGCTAACAAAGGAGCACAATTCGTGCCCATGGGAATTCCAACAGACTGTTGGAAGGCCTTATCACCAAAGACCACGAAGATATTGTCAATGAGGAACTCTAGCATATTTTTCATTTCAACTTCAGAGTACTTGTGCGTGGAATCAGAGTGGTGTTGAACAAAGTAAGTTTTTGAATGACTGATCACTAGATATGAATATTTCCGTATTCCGTTTTTGTTGAAGAAGCAACTGTCTATGATGTCAAAAAGTCTAGTCTTTAATTTATCGTGAGGAATGGTCGTGTATAGTGTTGAAAAGTCATAGGTTTTAATGCTATTGATTTGGGGAAAATTCTGTGATTTCAAGTTTACTAAAAGTTCTTTAGAATTGTTTAGAATCCACATTTGATTAACACTACTTCTGGCATATGTAGTCGTACAGTAAGTTTGAAGTTTCTCCTTCACAGCTGTTAACATTTTCGTGAGGAGCAAAGATAGGGGCTTGGTAGAGCACTTACTGGATCCAGCAATGTATCTTTGTTTGCAAGGGTTTTTATGTAGTTTAGGAATCCAGTATAGGTATGATAACTCATATTCATTCGACCCATTGACTGGAATATTAAATGTGTCTAAAACTGAAGCATGGTTTTGAAGAATTTCGTCTTTTGAAAGGGCAGTTGGAGTATAAGTATGATTACCAAAAGTGGAATTAATGCCAAGTTCGTTTAAAATACAGTTGTAATAATGAGCCTTACAGACAAAGACAATGTTGTTACTAGCTTTGTCAGCTGGAACCAAAACATATTCCTCATGTAACCTATCTAATTCTTTTATCACTTCTGGTTTACTAAACACAGAAGGATAGATGGTACGTACTTTTGTTTTCATGTGTCTAATGCGGGATTTTGATATCTCTCTGATGCTTTTAACCCATTCTGAAAATGTATCAAGTTCTTCTTTTTCATATTTAGCCCATTGTTTGGCATAATCTTCGACAAAACTCATAATAGAAATGAAGTTCTGTCGCCAATTAAAAGACCGAGGTTCTCTGTATTTAGGAAGTTTAAGAATAAGTGATTTGAGGTCCTCATTTTCAACTATATCAACATCACCAGTAATGACATGTTCAGCTGGACTGTACTTGAAAGAAGATGAAGAAGAAGAACATGTTGGTGGATTACGTATAAGATGGTCTATATCTATGCACTGCAAAGTTTGTTCATAATTAAAAAGTTTGGATGCAATAGTAGAAGTATAGCTGTAGGAAATACAGGGTGTAGACTTGAACTTGAAATAAGTTGGAATACACGACTGAACCCTTTTATGACGAAGAATGTTGCTTATGTTAACGGCATCTATTCCTTTGTTTGTAAATTTGAGCTTAAGGAACTGACGGCATGATTTGGAAGGAATATCATCCATAGTCCGTGCTGGTTTATAGAGCCTGTGGTAGGCAACATCCATAATCATAGAGTTCAGTCTATATTCAGGTGTTGAAAAATCCAAGTATAGACTAGCCATAGCTTCTTCAAATAACGTATGTAAAACCCTCAATGGAATAGAGTAAAGTTTTGTACGAATATGATGTGGACCCAATTGTCTGTTGACGTGAGGCAAAAGTGAATCAAACGTGCCATCATTTATACTTGGTCTTTTATATGAACGATGTCCCTGACTGCGTTTTCGTCTTTGGGTATTGGGAAAGAGTCCCAAATCATATACATTATCATTGCATCCATATGGAAATGCAGTGCCTAGGGTCCTGATCCAGTGATCTTATCGTTGTCTACGAAAAGGGGTGCTTAATGTAGGATTGTTTGTGTGATGATAATTTTTTTCTAAAATCCTTACCCTCATGGACAAGATGGAGTGGTCCGGTGCATTACAATGCTTGTAAAGAAGTTGGTTACCACCATTATTAATTTGAAATCTGTGCCCCGATATTCTTTTACTAAGTGAACCCTTGGTTTCTCCCACATAAATTAAGCCACACAGGTTACACTCAATGGCGTAGACAATGTTAGAAGATTTACAAGTCAGATTATCAAACGTTTTGGTACAGAAAATACGTCCAGTTAAATTACTATTAAATGAATTTTTAGTGATCAGTATATCACAAGTTTTGCAATTTTTTGCAGAACATTTTGAGGTTGAACACATGAGGTCTGAAAAGGAATTATCAAATATATCTCTTGAAGGTACATAACAGTCTTTAATTTAGGTATAAGAATTTTGGTTTCTGTACCAAAGCTGACAATCTGACGATTGTACATACCACAAATCTTTGATATCTCGAAGGATAATCCGAGGGACACGAAAAGATCTGTAGGAGCCTGTGTCCCATATAGACTCCACAGAGTGACACCTTTTTATGCTGGGCGACGTGTCAGTCAGTATTGTTTCGTTATTATGTATATTCATGAAGGAACATATATCGAGCGACAAGTATCCTCGGGGACAGACTGTCCACCAGCAGAGATACAAACTCGATGGTTAAATGCAAGGTGAAAATAACGAACAATGATCAATCTCATAACTCCTACAAGCAATACAAAATAGATAGTTGGGCAAACACGGACCCCTAGACACACCAGAGGTGGGATCAGGTGTCTAGGAGGAGTAAGCATCCCCTGTTGACCGGTCACATTCGCCGTGAGCCCCATATCTATTTCATTAAACTATAACAATTTAACAGCACATATTTGTTTCTTTTTGCAACTTTTTTGTTTTATGTAACTAAACATGTACCTCTTTATAGCAATAATAACAAATTTCATTGATTATTATTGCTGTATTTGCATTTCGCTTGTGAAAAATATTAGAATCGTACAAGGTCCCAGAGAAGATGTTCAAGATGAATGGAGAGTTATAGGATGAGTATAATTGCACGGTGATTGAAAAGGGAGACATCAAGAGGTTCCAAATTAAGACCTGAGTTCAGCAGGGATGTGTCATATCAGGCTTCCATAGACTATGTGATAAGAAGAGTTGTCAGTAACAAGAGACCAGGAATCGGGTAGAAATTTATAACAGTTTTAGAAAACTTGGATTTTGCGGATAACAGGCATTTCCATCATCAATGTTTGATAAAAGACGGCAAGAGTGCACGAGGAAGCACCCACCCACCCAGCCACCCACCTACCTACCTACCTACCTATATATATATATATATATATATATAATATACCGTAAGCAGATGCTGAAATATATATATATATATATATATATATATATATATATATATATACCGTAAGCAGATGCTGACATTTTTTTTTCAAAATATTTCAATATCAGTATGCATGCATGCATATATATATTGAAAGTTAAACGAGTTCTTCAAAATTCTTTTTATTTAAAACTTGTCTTTGACATGCACTTCAGAGTATCCCAGACATCATATTACAAGCTGTGAAGGTAAATCCTTAATGCAAACTGGTGAATTTATCTAGGAATGTGCACTGTATGCATACAAGCTATTTCCTCAAAGTGAATATCTGGGAAAAAACATGATTATTGTTATCAGCTATCTAAATTTTATTTTCCAGTATAGAATATAATTCTATTTACCAATAAAGTATATATCACCCCTTGTATTATGTATTGGGTCATAGCGACTAATCAATTACAGTCAAACTTCATTATCTCTAACTCGATGGGACCAAAGAACTTTGAGATATTTGAGGGTTCGAGACATTTAGGATAAAATACATCAAGAAAATGTAGTTGTACTTCCAAATCATTTCCACATGTCCATGGTATTCGAGATGCTAGAGTTCAACTAATTCTTCAGTTCAAAAACAAGAACCCTACAGACCTTACCGGTCACCTGAGTATTAGTTTAAAGTATCTCTAGCCCCAAGAGCTATGAAATCTAGAGAAAAAAAATCTGCTCTGCACTCCCATGCAAAGTTCTAATGTTCAGCTAAAGTATAAAACAAGATGTGTTCTCAAAACTTGAATGTATCCAAAAATGCCTATACTGATGAAATATTTTACATAGTGTGTACTTAGTTATGGTGGGCAGTATATTAAATACTGCCCACCATAAATAAGTACACACTCATCAAAAAAGTTTCTTGTACACATTAAAAAAATGGAATACATCATAGATACAGATCTTTCGACGCAAAATACAGAACTCTAGATGACACTAGATGACGTTAGGCTTTTAACTTCATAGATTCTTATTTTTTATCAACATACTTGCTGGATTTTTGAATCCTCTAAAAAGAGATATTATGCAAACCTTATCTTGAAATAGTTTCAAACTAATTACTATTACATACATGTATTATTATGTATTTGATGAGTACTTTTATAAGACTCAATTTAACAGACTATGCCAAAATATTGATGTCCATTGTTATTTCGCATATTTTGAACTCTACCCTTAACTGATTATTTTACTGAGACTGAAAGTTATACACAGTAAATTCAGCTCTTTTTTCATTATTTTGAATATATTTCATGCCAACATTTGTAAAAAGCTTATGGGTTTACTTATTTAAGGTGTGTAATATATAATATATGCAAAATTAACACAACATGACTAATTTGGACCCATACTAGAGTCAAAACCCTAGGGTTGTGAAATTCACAAGATACATCATTTTCTGCTTTTCCTAAATATGCACTGATTTTTTATACCGTATCAGCAAACTTAAAGACGTCTTTCAAATGATGAGGACAATCATGACCTTTGAACCAAAATCCCTACCCTTGGGATCATGAAATTTTCAATTTTAATAAAGAACTACCTACATGTACTCCTTCTAAATATTTATTTACATGTAGGTTCAATTTAATATCAAATTAAAAGCATTAAATAATATATTACTTAAATGTTTTACACATATACACCATACATGTATATACCAAGTTTGTCCCCACCCTGGAGTCATAAACACGTAGCCTCTACCCCAAGTATCATAGAATTTACATTTTAGGAAGAGGCTTTCCTACCCCCATCACTATACATTTAGTTTTTCTTACAGATATTGGGTTACAGAGAAGATGTTTGAAAATTGGTCATTTTCTGGGACTACCGAAAGATCCTTGCATATTTCAAATATGATTATATAATTGCCCTGTTTTTCTTGAGAATATTGCACATTAATATGAGTATTCATGATCCTGTTGTTATTGAGAAGAGTTTTCCGATATATTCCCATGTGAAAGTTTGATCCCCCGAAGTGGCATCACTCGACCCTTGGGGACCACAACTTAAACAAATTTGAATATGCACTACCTGGGAATGCTTGCATATTGATACAAGTAATCATGGCCAAGCTGTTCTTGAGAAGAAGATTTTTAAAGAGTTATCCTATATATTCCCACATAAAATTTTGATCCCCTATTGTGGCCCCATCCTATCCCTGGGGTCATGATTTCAACAAACTTCAATCTGCACTACGAGATGCTTGCATAATGTAATATGACTATTCATGGCTCTACTGTTGGGAGAAGATGTTACCTATAATCCCATGTAAATCTTTGATGTCCAATCATTACCCCCACCGTGCCTCTGGAACCACAATTTGAACAAATTTGAATCTACACTACTTGGGAATGCTTACATATCACGGCGGGTGTGACCGGTCGATAGGGGGATGCATACTTCTTGCATATGATCCCACCTCTGGCGTATCCAGAGGTCCATGTTTGTCAAGCTCTCTGTTTTGTATTACTTATGGGGGTTATGAGATTGATCACTGTTAGTTATCTTTACCTTTCATTTAAATGATTAATTAAGGCCCAACTGTTCTTGAGAAGAAGATTGTCAAAGATTTATCCTATATAACCCCTTTCAAAACTTTGATCCCTAATTACGGGCCCATCCTACGCCCATGGACCATTATTTTAATAAACTTCCAACTGCACTACCTGGGTAAATTGATATCAGTATTCTTGGACCTGCGGTAATTTTAAAAAGAGTTTCCCATTTTAATTCATGTAAAACTTTTTAAATTGTTAATTATATTGTAATATTTCAGTTTTTGATAAATTTAACATGATCCTTATGCAACATTAAAATGTAAAGATGACAATTTGAAACAGAGAAATTGCCTTTATCTCTTTTTAACGATAATCAGAATTTTCTCAAAGTTGGGAACTAGTCCAAATATAAGGAGGATAACTTTGTCTTTCTTTTTTAACTTATTTAAGCTTTATTAGGTAATGTATAAACAGAAAAAAGCACAAAGCACCATAATTTCTAATTAATATTTACATTAAACTGAAATTCCCTAACGCATATCAATTTCCGGTAGAAATTTCGCCAGGCCTCAGGTAGCTCACTTTAAATTATCGGGAGCAGCGAGATTACATTTACTCGAAAGTCCATGATTTTACGTTCTACTTGCAATCCGACAAAATAAGCACCGCCTTCAAATTTACCTGGTCTATCAACCCTTGCCAATCAAGTGAAGTTAAGCTTCAGATTGCATGCAAAAATTTGATTGAAACTTAGTTACCGATACATGATATGTTAATAGGGATGAACACGTATACAGAGTCATGGATACCAGTCAAACAAATAATTTTAAAATATATATATATATATAAAGGAAACGAGGCCTACACACGCGTGAACTCGTATACAGACAACCTATATTTACATGAACTGGTGTACAGACGATAAGAATAACAACACCCATAAATCGGGGAAACTTACTGCATACGATAATATTTATCTTTATTTGGGTCGTTATGTCAATATTCCACACAAATAAGATGTTTGAAATTTTCCTTTTAACTCTTACAAGTTTTTTGTCATTTCGAATTTCCACAATTTCGGCTTGAGCATCACTGAAGAGACATTATTTGTCGAAATGCGCATCTGGTGCATCAAAATTGGTATCGTAGAAGTTTTACATTGATAACAAATGTTTATCATGAATAATTCAATCTTAAGTTCATCAAATGTCCACAATTTGTGTCTACTTGAGTATGATGAAATAGATACATGCAAATCCGTTAGAATAGTTTTGGAGCAAGCCAACATATTTTTGAAATGATTTATAATTACGCAGTTATATTCTTTTTAAAATGTGATACACATTCCGTATCTCTAGACATTATTAAAAATGAATCCCACGCATCTAGAAGGTATATATTTACATTAAGAGGGTAGAGGACTGAGAAGAATTGCATTCTGTTTTGTGGTAACTTATTGATGAGAAACTGTTGTACATGCAAGGTGAAGATAACGAACATTGATCAATCTCATAACTCCTATAAGCAATACAAAATAGATAGTTGGGCAAACACGGACCCCTGGACACACCAGAGGTGGGATCAGGTGCCTAGGAGGAGTAAGCACCCCCTGTTGACCGTTCATACCCGCCGTGAGCCCTATATCCTGATCAGGTAAACGGAGTTATCCGCAGTCAAAATCAGTATGCCAAGAACGGCTTAACAATCGGTATGAAACACGTCAGACAGCATTTGACCCAATGCGAGGTTGTATTGACGAACTAGATCGTTATAACAACCATAGAATTTGCGAAATGCTGTTCAATCGAGACTGTTCAAACCCCTGTACCATCAACTTGTTTGTCAGTAGCTTGCTTCGATTTAAAAACTGAATATGCGCAGAACAAGCTGTAACGAGAATGAGACCAGTTACCTTTTTGGAATTGTCCACTACTTTTGAGAGAGAGAAAATAAAAAAGACAAAGAGAATGGCATAATGAAGTGATTTAATCTGATTGATCTTAGAAATATGGCAATGATAAAACTTTATCTTTTCTGAATGGAGAATTTTACTATGGTAGAATTATATCAAACTATGTGATACAGAATTTGTGATTCAACTGTAAGCTATATGTATTACCACTAATGTCTTGATGTTTCGTGACTAGAAAACCGTAACGTTGTTGAATCTTAGATCAGATCTTAAAAGTTCTTGATAGCTGGTTGAATACCCCAATCCTTTTCATTTTGTTCTATGAAGGGAATAAAAACTGCAAGAATTACTCTTACAATGTATTTCCATAGTCAGCACAATAATAATGTTAATGCGAATTTCACAATGCATAATGACGTCTGCAGAGTCATGGATATGGGTCAAACAATTAATAGAAAAATAAAATATAAAGGAAACGAAACCTATATACACGTGAACCCGTATATAGACGACCTATATTTAGGTGAACTGGTATACAGACGATAAGAATAACAACACCCATATTTCGGGAAAGGTTACTGCAGATGATAATATTTATCTTTATTTGGTCGTTATGTCAATATTTCACAAAATAAGATGTTTGATAACAAATGTTTATCATGTATAATTCAATCTTAAGTTGGTCAAATGTTCACAATTTGTATCTACTTGTGTATGATGAAATAGGTATATACAAACCCACTACAATCGTTTTGTGACAAGCCAACGACTGTGTTCTTTACTTTGTTATGCAATAAAAATGATTATATTGCCTTTTTAGAATTTTCAATGCAGAATTCTTAAAAATAATACAAAGTCATCAACAGCTTAAATAAATCTATGCAAAAATTTCTATCCATAAAGAATTGAGTGCAGTACTGCATAGTGTAGCGAGATTTTGTACATGTCGGCCTACTTATGCAAGCTAGCATTCATGTTTTGTGAACGTTTGACAGGGACATACTATGCAGAGTTATTGCATAAGTTAAATCCAAAATAAATATATTAAAAGATTAATAAAAAGAGATGTTTATCTTCTTTGTTCGGACTTGTCGAAAACGAAAGTAGCAACCTACCGGGTGTTGTTGAAACGCGGTATAAAACATGGAACGGAATGTTATGTGTTCAATTTTTCTTCTGACCAACACGGCATGATCTAAAAAAAACATTTACGTAAATGAAGAGACATTATTTGTCGCATTTTTTCGAAATGTGCATCTGGTGCATCAAAATTGGTACCGTATAAGTTTTACATTATGACCCCTGGGTCGAGGCCTCTGCTGGTGGACTGTTAGTCCCCGAGGGTCTCTACAGCCCAGTAGCTAAGTACTTCGTTACTAGTTTGAAAATACGGATGTATATTTAATTGCTGTTATAAATTTAGAAATTCATTTCAAAATTAAGGATTATCTCCCTCATGCATAGCTCTTATCCTTGGACGAATTTGGTTCCACTTTTTTGGCACGCTGTTTTTGGCTATATTTAGCTCCAAAACTTCATAGTTATTTCGGATTTCAAACATTTCGGTTGAACATCACTGAAGAGACATTATTTGTCGAAATGCGCATCTGGTGCATCAAAATTGGTACCGTATAAGTTTTACATATTCTACCGATATCAATATGATGTTGCTTGTGTTTCTGTGAAAGCGGATAGAACTGTAATATTTTATTAGTTATACAAGGATATTGAGAAAACTACATGCATTGTGAATATGTATAAGTAAAAAAAATATGAAATGATCCCTTTATACAATGGCAATGGTTTCCGTGCATATTTTGTGAATTTGCTGGGCATTACCGAACCACTTTAGAACTTCCATTTTGATTTAAATCATGCCTGGTTACTAATGGAAATATAAAACTCAATTGACCATTATGAGAAAATTTAAGTATAACTCAAACTACCTATTGCAGACATCGATTGTCATTTTACTGCTATTCGGCAATTTAATGTAGTCTTTTGCTATATGATGTTTCATGTATACGAGAAACGAAAACGCTCAGGGTTATATGCATTGAAACTGGGAAGTTTGTTACGAACATTACTAAAGTATTGATAATTGGTCAGGGCGATCCAGTTTACGATGGACTGGACATTCTATAACTTGTGAAACTCGCTCATGAACTTATTTTCTCTCATACATAAATATCACCAGCAGGAAGAAATGATAGATGTTTACCGTCACCTTCATCAAAGTCCGACTAACAGATACTTACAAAACATTTATCATTGCCCACACTGAATTTGAGTTTTGAAGAGGAAGGAGAAAGAAAAATAACAAAATAAACTAATATCAGAGCCCACTAATGTACATTTGGTCTACGTATATGGTATAATCTCAATAACAATTTTGCTGTCTCTTTAATTGCTAATTAATCAATACTAAAATTTGTGAAAACAAAGAGTCGTAGACATTAAAACAATAGATTCAGTAGAATAGTTTTCTGGCAAGTCAATATATTTTCGAAATAATATTTAAGCTTCTTCATGCTGCACAATTTCACCGCAGCTCTGTGTTTGCTGAGTAAGGATCAATTAAATCAACACTAATGTAGTGATGATGCAAGGTGAAGATAACAAACAGTGATCAATATCATAACTCCTACAAGCAATACAAAATAGATAGTTGGGCAAACACGGACCCCTGGACACACCAGAGGTGGGATCAGGTGCCTAGGAGGAGTAAGCACCCCCTGTTGACCGTTCATACCCGCCGTGAGCCCTATATCCTGATCAGGTAAACGGAGTTATCCGCAGTCAAAATCAGTATGCCAAGAACGGCTTAACAATCGGTATGAAACACGTCAGACAGCATTTGACCCAATGCGAGGTTGTATTGACGAACTAGATCGTTATAACGACCATAGAATTTGCGAAATGCTGGCTTCAATCGAGACTGTTGAAATCCCTGTACCATCAACTTGTTTGTCAGTAGCTTCATGTATAATTCAATCTTAAGTTGGTCAAATGTCCACAATTTGTGTCTACTTGAGTATGATGAAATAACAACTGCCGTATATGCAAATCCACGACAAAGTCTCGTGGTATGTCAACAGATTTTCGAAATATATACATATGCATTTGAATATACTTTTCAAAATGTGATGCACATATTCCTTATCGCTTGACAATAATAAAAAATAAATCCCACGGATCTAGAAGACATATATTTATATTTAGAAGTTAGAAGACTGAGAAGAATTGCGTTGTTTTATGGTAACTTATTGATGGGAAACTGTTGCACGCGTAAAGAAAATGAGACCAGTTACCTGTATTGGAATTGTCCACTGTTTTAGAAAGAGAGATATGGTATTAGTACTAATACAATGATAATAATAGTAGTATCAATATAAATGATAATATTAATTTGATGTTTCCACACAGTGTCATCCACTTTCCAAATTGAATTCCTCATCAAACAAAATGATCACACCTAATATTACTGTGAAAAGGTGAAAATAACGAACAATCATTAGTCTTAAAAGTCTTAAAAAGGTGCATCTCCCTATATCTACCTGCAAGTTTTATATCGACTGGTTATATGAACTAGTGAAAATAACGAACAGTGCTCAATCTCATCAATTCTTGGCTAATGCAAAACGTAATCATCTTATATAATGATGACATAATCCAAACTAGAACATGGACCTGCTTCAAACCCATTGCCAACATATTCAAATTATCGGTTGAATTTTGTCCAAATTAAAAAGTTTACGTCTACTCCGTCCGGAAATATGCATTAGTCATCCATTATCCGTGAGTTGTAGATACAGTTGTATTGAATTTATTGACAGAATATATAATTCCTTTAGGTTATAATATGACCCTGCTATGGCCAAGCACACAGCAAAGAAATCTAGATATATATCTCAACATTGTTTGTTGTTTGAGTTTTACTTTTCTCTCGATACGAATCGAACTCTATATGGTTTAGGTTGTAAACTAATCCCACTCTCCATCTCTCTTGGCAAAAGATCTGGAAGCTCACTGTCTTCTGGTTCCATAAGGGTAAAACTCTGAAGAACCGTAGCCACAAACAAAAAAATCCGGGTTCTGGCGAAGACTTCTCCTAAACAGTTGCGCTTCCCTAATCCAAAGGCAAGTATTCTGAAAATAATATAATGAAATGACAAATAATTATAAGATACTTAATCATGATAAAGTGAAGATAATGACCAGTGATCAATCTCATAAATCATGTGTAAAGAATATGAAATTTAGTAGTGCCCAAACATAGACCCGTGGAAAAAACAGGTGGGACCAGAAGCCCAGGATGAGCAAGCATCCTCCGCCGACCGGTCAAACCCACCGCGAGTTCATGATTTTGATCAGGTAAACAGGCCACTTCCTTCTTTGTTCTGCATATGATCAGTTTTTCAATCGAGGCAGGCCACTGACAAAGAAGTTGATGTTACAGGGGTTTCAACAGTCTCTTTTAACGTCAGTATTTCCCAAATTCTATGGTCGTTATAAGTATATAGTTTGCGAATACGACGTATCGTTGGGTTAAATACTGTCTGACGTGTGTCATACCGATTGTTATGCCGTTCTTAGCACACTGATTTTAACTACGAATTACTCCGTTTACCTGGTCAAGATAAAGGGCTCACGGCGGATGTGACCGTTCAACAGGAGATGCTTACTCCTCCTAGGCACCTCACCTCACCTCTGGTATATCCAGGGTTCCATGTTTGCTCAATTCTCTATTTTGTATTCCTTATAGGAGTTATGAGATAGATCACTGTTCGTCATCTTTAACTTTCGTAGTCAAAATCCTTATGAAAATTATGGCCCAAGAACTGGCATGTATCTAGCCAGACAAAACCCGACCTAATCAGAGGTTGCATTTGTAAAATGATCACAACAATGGTAATACAATTCGCGGTATGCTGACTACAAACTAGACGGATAAAACCCTGCAACATTAACCAACCCGTCAGCATCCCGCAATGGTTGAAAATCGACCATACGCAGAACACCATCTCGTTTATTGAACTAGATGAGAGACATGTATATCACATGAAGACAACAACATTGACAAAAATATAGATAAAGAAATCGAAGCCATTTCCCGCCATTAAACTGAGTTGCTAGTTTGCCGTTAACGTCCTTCTTGAGCCCACTAGAACACATCGAATCGACATACGAGAATGAAGATCTGCAAGAGACAAAACACCGTCGACGCACTCAATTGCTGAGCTAAATGCAATAGTAAGAGAATCCCTTTTCCCATGCAGAAACCCTTGAATAAAATCTCTCTCGTAAAAATATGAAAACGGGTTAGCTAATAAAGGAACACAATATGTGCCCATGGAGATTGCAACAGACTGCTGGAAGATCTGATCTCCAAATTACAATACATTGTCATTACATGTAAGTAGCTCCAGTATCTTTTTGATATCAAGTTCAGAATGGAATCAGAATGGTGTTTAACAAGACAATTATTTGAATGACTGATCATATTATATAGGATATGACGTTTATATGCCCGAAAGTGATCGGACGAAAATTAACAAAAATACTGTATATTCACACTACAAATTTCTATTATTTAAAGCCCAAAGGTTCAACATTTTCCATATCTGATACTTTATCTATTCGTCTGATGTCAAATCCAGCTGTTGTCCATAAAGAGAGCAAATTAGTCATATAAAATATCAATCATATAAAAAGGAGTACTGAGTAAATACAAGTCCTGGTTTTGATAAAGGATTGATGAACATATAATTAGAATTATATGGTATGTCAAAAGGCTCGTTATGGAAGGGAGTTATTTCCATAATTCTATGCATCTTTCTTGTATTCTTAATTCTAACTTTGATTTTACTCTATGGCATTATAATTCCATGTTACCTTGTAACACTTCAATTTCCATTCTTATTTCTAAATTTTATATATTTTACTACATGGCATCCTTACTTCTATATCACATTATCATATTTCTATTTGCTTTCATCTTGCTTCATTTTTACATCTTGATTATAATATACCAGGTACTGTGGAATCATTAGAATTCGTGGTGGCTCAATTTACATGGAATTCGTGGGTACCCCTCACCCACGAATTTACATCCTCAACGAAAGCAATCATTCCAGAGTTATCTTTCTAATAAATATATAAATCCACGAAATTACGTCCCCACGAACCCGTAAAAATTCAATAATCCACGAAAATTGCCCCCCCCCCCACGAATTTAAATGATTATACAGTATGTGATATACTTAATTAAATCTCACTTTAATGCAATCATTACATTTTAAATTCTACCTTAGAATTTACAACCTTACATTCTGAATTCATCGATATTCAATCTGTAGTTCCGTTTTTTCTTGATAATCTACCCGTGGGGTTGAATAGGTCCTGGTACCTCTTGCTTGTCGTAAGAGACGACTAAATTGGGCGGTCCTTCGGATGAGACCACACATATCGAGGTCCTGTGTCACAGAAGATGTGGCACGATAAAGATCCCTCCCGGAGGTAAGCACCGAGCATAGGCCTAAATTTTGCAGCTCTTCACCGGCAATGGTGACGTCTCCATATGAGTGAAAAATTCTCAATCGGGACCTTAAACAATATACAATCAATCAATCCTTGCTAATCCTATTATGTTTTATTGCATTCGTCATTTTAAGTATCATTAATACACCAGAGGGCATTGCGTTCGCTCTAACAACTGCTTCCTAGGTACGAAACTGAAAGGTTGGACGACTTATGGAGAACGCAGGAGAACTCATAGTAAGAATTGTTACTATAAAAATGACAAAGTTTTGTGGGGGAAAAGCTCAGTCCGAAATTTCAAGAGCCAGTACCAGAAAATCTAAATTCAAGGGGGAAGAGGTTTTGAAAATGACGACGACGGCGAAACGAATTTACAGGAGCTTATTCCGAAAGAGAGAGAGAGAGAAAAATATTACTTGGCAAATTTTGATAAAGTTCAACAGATGATAACGGCTGGCGCTGTGGTAAATTATGTCATCGTTCAGGCGACCGAAATCTTCTATTTGGAAATGGAGGCCACATTCAATTATCGAAATACTAAGCACATTCATTAATGAACAGAATGGGCTTGGTGAAAAGAAAAGGAACCGAGGTGAAAAAAATGCATCATAGTAAATTTTGAAAATGAACAGTCAAAATTTCTTACAAGAATTGAAACAAAAGACTAATATTTATTAACTCAAAATTCCACAAGAGGTGGAAATCAACTGGGACCAGACAGGCTTTCATAGTGTACCAGCATCCCCCTGGATAATGGCTGGCGAGGGGTCCAAGCGTGTTGAGATAGAAGGCATCGAAGACAAAGTCCAAATAATGAGTAATTAAATTCATATGATAAATAAACATATCGATACCTTATCATAATAACCCATGCTACAATATGAGAATAATTACAGGTATTATGTAAATGTTTGTGTTTAATCGCTTTAAAATCAAATTGATAAATTTATTAGCATGTCATTAAAATTTTAGCCACCTTTGCTTGATTTTTTGCCAATTTAGCAGATATACAACAAGGAAAACTACCCAATGTCACCCTAAATTTGCATTTGTAGCTGAATTTCACATCACCAACTCTGAGAACCACTGGGGTAGTGAATCAACGATGAATGATTACATTATATCGAAACCATCTCGTCCCTAACGTAAACAACGTCTATAGGCCGGACCAATATCTCCACTAATACTCATTATATATATATATATATATATATATATATATATATATATATATATCAGGGACCAATATTAGTTAGTATATAGGTCCCTGCTAATAATAAAAGTCAAGAAACTCAAAACTCGAATAACATTTCACTGTTAGCGCTTTCGGCTTTAATGCCTCTTCAGACGTTAAACATAACTGTCTGAAGATGTATTAAAGCCGAAAGCACTAACAGTGAAATATTATTCGAGTTTTGTGTTTCTTGACTTATATCATTGGATGTATTTACTGTATCAAATACTGAATTCTTTTTACAAACTATATATGCAAGGTGAAGATAACGAACAGTGATAAATCTCATAACTCCTACAAGCAATACAAAATAGATAGTTGGGCATATACGGACCCCTGGACACATCAGAGGTGGGATCAGGTGCCTAGGAGGAGTAAGCATCCCCTGTTGACCGGTCACACCAGCCGTGAGCCCCATATCCTGATCAGGTAAACGGAGTTATCCGCAGTCAAATCAGTGTGCCAAGAACGGCTTAACAATCGGTATGAAACACGTCAGACAGCATTTGACCCATATATATATATATATATTTGTTTGACTATTCCCCTAAAAGCATGACTGATATAATGACGTCCCTAATCAAGCAATGGGCGGACTTTTTCATGCACATGTAAGACAACCCAAATTGCCTAATATTAGCAATGTTTTTCGTAATAAAACTATTCAAGTCATTGGAACTTTTAACATGTAAAATTCATTTACTATTATATCTCTTACAGTGTCTGTCGATTTTTTTATAAACATTTCAATATTTTTTGTCTCATAACCTCTTCTCTATGAGAATCAATATTTTTAGGAAAACAGCAGCACCATACTAACACCCAACGAGAACATCTCTAAATTACTATTATTGACAATAAGCTCTATCGTTCCATATTAGTGTGTCCAGGGGTCCGTGTTTGCCCAACTATCTATTTTGTATTGCTTGTAGGAGTTATGAGATTGATCACTGTTCGTTATCTTCACCTTGCATTAGTGCAATGTGGGAAGTATTACATGTCCGTATTGGAATAGATGTGAATGTGATGTTCAAAACCTTTTTACAATACACAAACGTAAGTGCAGTTATGGACATCGTGCATATAAAAAGAAACAAATATACCCAATACCTTATTTGATTTACTTTTACCTAATGTTAACTTCATATTCACTCAATACGTCACTCTGTTCCTTTGAAATTTTTAATAGGTTATTTGAAGAAGCCAAAGGAAGCCCATACTTGGATTTTTTAAACCGAAAATACAAACTGAATTCTGTGATTATGGATGTTGCCCACCACAGGCTCTTTAAACCATCGCGGGTTATGGATGATATAAGTCGGTCCTTGAACTTAAATTCACGAACAAAGGCATACAAACACAATTCTTGGTCATTAAAAAGTTCATCCTTGTATTCCATCATGTTTCGAATTCAAGTCTGCACCGTGTATTTCTACAAACGTGATTCTACTATTGTATATAAACTTTTTAATTACAAACAAACTTTACAGTGCCTAAATTTTAACAAAATCCCTCAACATATCCTTGGTTTTTTTTTTATAACTAAAGGCCAGATGGACATGTTATTACTAGTGATGTAAATATAATTGAAAACGACGACCTGATATTTTAAAAGGTTAGGACTTCAAGGAGCCAGGATCTTTGAATTGACGATAGACCTTCGTCTGTATCATGAATTATGTGAAAGATTTTACCAGACGGTCAGTTAAATGTAAAGTTGAAGAAGTTGAAACTTTGTCAAAATGAATAAAGAATATAAGATGAATATTGAAATCTCTTATGAGACTTGTTAAAACAAAATTGTGTACATGAAAGATGACGAAAACGAACAGTGATCAATCTCATAACTCTGATCAGGAATGTAAAATAGAGTCAGGCAAACATGAACCCCTGGATATACCAGAGGTGGGATCAGGTGTCTAGGAGGAGTAAGCATCCCATGTTGACCGGTCATATCCGCTGTGAGCCCTATATCTTGATAAGGTAAACGGAGTTATCCGTAGTCAAAATCAGTGTGCAAAAAACGACCTAACAATCGCTATGAAACGTGACAGACAGCATTTGACCCAATGATAGGTTGTAATGGCAAATTAGATTGTTATAACGAGCATAGAATTTGCAAAATGCTGACTTTAGTCGAGACTCTGGAAACCCCTGCACCATCAACTTGTTTGGCACTAGCTTGACTCGATTTAAAAACTGGTCATACACAGAACAACCTTTTGCGTATCGAATCAGTGAGATATATACACACCATATGCAGGTAATAATGGAATATTGCTACATAAATATGTGAAGTTGACGATGGAGAAGCTGAAATCTTCCCGTTTGTCATAAAGTTGAGTTTTTAGTTTACCGTTAATATCAATTTTCAATAAAACATCTATCCTTTGGTGTTTAGTGAAAGAGTTAGATATGCTACTTGAGGAATATGTACAAGTTCCAGCTGACAAAGCTTGTAACAACATCGTTTTTGTTTGTAAGGCTCTTATTACAGCTGTCTTCAAGATCACATTTCATTTGTAAACACAGTTAATATTGCAGTCAATGGGATATATGAGTTTGAGTTGCAGGGTACCTATACTGGATTCCAAAGCTGAGTGGTCGAACATTCGCTTCGTCACCGGTAGGACGTAAGTTCGAGCCCCACTCGTGCTATGACCGCGTCAAACATAGGTAGTCATTCCTACTTCGCAACAGTTCGGGATATCTCCATATTCCGATGTCACCTCTATATGGTGTTTATATCGGTGAACTGATTCAATACGCGACAGCATGTTCTGCGTATTATAAAGTTTCAAACCGAGACAGTCTACTGAATAATGAACGGATGTTGCTGGGTTCAACAGTCTTGTTTAAAATAAGCATTTCGCAATTTGTATGGCCCTTAGTATGATAGTAATTTGGAAATAGATTTGCCTTTAAATTGAATGCTGTTTGACGTGTTTCATACCGCATGTTAACTTGTCGTGGTAGCTCTGTGGTAACGCGTTCGCTTCGTAACCGGAAGGTTGTAAGTTCGAGCCCCGCTCGTATCATGGCCGCATCCAACCTAAGACGTTAAAAGACTAGTGACTGTTCCTTCGCCAAACGCTCGGCATTTCGAAGCGAGAATCACGGTTCTTTCGGATATGACCTTAGATACGGGGACCCCGTGCCACGGCAGGTATTGACACGATAAAGAATCCTCACTATTACGGCCCTGCACGCTAATCATCTAAGTCTAAATTTGTGGTGTTTCACCTACAGTTGGCGACGTCTCAATCTGAATGAAAAATTACAAGACGTAAAACAATCAATATTGCATGTCATTATTAGGTCGTACTTTAGATAATGATTTTGACTATTCCGTTTACCTGATCAAAATATTAAGGTTATTGAGGATACAATCGGTCAACAGGGAATGCTTTCTGGTGTTACCATCGTCCGTACTTTAAATCATAATTAGTGGAAACTAACTTTTCTATCGTCAAGATATGTATTTTTAATACTAGTAACCTTTTCCTGACAGGATCAGTTGATGGTAATAGGCTGCCATCTTTATCTAAAAACCGCTCTGGTCTGAATGAGAAAGGTTCCATCCATTCTTTTTCATTATGATGTATTGCCCAGAAATTGACGATAATCTAGTAGCACAAATAGTTAGTTTGATAATATAATTTCATAAGATGTATTGCAGTATCGGAACATTTGCAAATATAGGAATCAGACAGAGTTTGGGAATAAGAAGACATGCCTGAGTATTTCTGTCGACCGGAACACCAAATATTTCCGTAGCCTGGGATGCGCAGTGAAGAGAGACAGGTGCATGGGATATATATCGAAGGGTCTCTAATGTAACAGCCTCTACCAGAGGGCACTTTTGTTTGTCTGCCAAAGTTGGTTGTCGTGTTGAACCAATCACGCTGTCAATTTCATTTTGCATCAACGTCTGAAGTTCTGGTCGCTTTGCAAGAATTTGGATCATGGATAAAACTGTTCCTCTGGTGGTCAGAAAAGCTATAAGAAAATATGTTTCGATGTACTAATGGTATATTTTTAGGACGATAGAATTAGAGCAGAATTTATTCAAAAACTTCTACGTGAGAAGAAAAAATCTCTCGCTGTGACCTTCGGTTCGACTTTTAGATATATCGATGACGTTTTGTCTATTAACAATGATAGCTTCCATTCATATGTCGATTTGATATATCCCTGTGAGCTCGAAATAAAGGACACCACAGAGTCGTCCACTTCTGCTTCATACTTAGATATTTTATTGAAAGTAGACATTAACGACAAACTAACAACTCAACTGTATGACAAACGGGATGATTTCAGCTTCTCCATCGTCAACTTCCCACATTTATGTAGCAATATTCCATTATCACCTGCATTTGGTGTTTATATATCTCAACTGATTCGATATGCAAGAGCTTGTTCTGGGTATAGTCAGTTTTTAAATCGAGGTAAGCTACTGACAAACAAGTTGATGGTACAGGGATTACAACAGTCTCGATTGAAGTCAGCATTTCGCAAATTCTATGGTCGTTATAACGATCTAGTTCGTCAATACAACCTCGCATTGGGTCAAATGCTGTCTGACGTGTTTCATACCGATTGTTAAGCCGTTCTTGGCACACTGATTTTGACTGCGGATAACTCCGTTTACCTGATCAGGATATGGGGCTCACGGCGGGTGTGACCGGTCAACAGGGGATGCTTACTCCTCCTAGGCACCTGATCCCACCTCTGGTGTGTCCAGGGGTCCGTGTTTGCCCAACTATCTAATTTGTATTGCTTGTAGGAGTTATGAGATTGATCACTGTTCGTTATCTTCACCTTGCATTAGGATGAGCATGTCATGCGTATCTTCAAGTCTTAAAACAAGGGAGGCTACTGAAAAAACGCTGATGTTACAATGGTTTTAACATTCTCGTTTAATGTCAGAATTTCACAATTCTATGGCCAATACAATGCTTTTATATCTTTGCTCCTCACGTAAATATTATCCTTTGTGAAGGAGAAACTTCAAACTTACTGTGAGACTACAAATGCCAGAAGTGGTGTTAATCAAATGTGGATTCTAAACAATTCTAAAGAACTTTTAGTAAACTTGGAATCGCAAAACATTTCCCAAATCATTAACATCAAAACCTGTGACTTTTCAACTCTTTACACGACCATTCCTCACGATGAATTAAAGACTAGACTTTTCGACATCATAGACAGTTGCTTCTTCAACAAAAATGGAAAACATATAACTGCTTACCAGATATATGTAATATTTTACATTGATAGATATATTTCCATGCTACAGGTTCATATTTTACATTGATAGTTATTTGTTTATATGAAACTTGAAATAAATAAAATTAGAAACTTTGAAGAAAAATAATGGAGAAAAACCAAAGATATTTATATCTAGTGATCAGTCATCCAAAAAATTACTTTGTTAAACGCCACTCTGATTCCACGCACAGGTACTTTGAAGTTGAAATAAAAGATATGCTAGAGTTTCTCATTGACAATATCTTCGTGATCTTTGGTGATCAGGTCTTCCAACAGTCTGTTGGCATTCCCGTGAGCACGAATTGTGATTCTTTGTTAGCTGACCTGTTTTTATATTTATATTAAGCAGAGTTTATTAAAAAATTTCTAAGTGACAAGAAAAAATCTCTTGCTGTGGCCTTTAATGCGACATTTAGATATATTTTATTATTACCAAGTCTAATTTTCATTTATATGTCGATTCAATATATCCCTGTGAACTCGAAATAAACGACACCATAGAGTGGTCCACTTCTGCTTCATATTTAGATATTTTATTAAAAATAGCTATTAACGGCAAACTAACAACTCAGCATTATGACAAACGGGATTATTTCAGCTTCTCCATCGTCAACTGCCCATAATTATGTAGCAATATTTCATTATCACCTGCATATGGTGTTTATATCTCTCAACTCATTGGATACGAAGAGCTTGTTCGGCATATGATCAGTTTTAAAATCGAGACAGGCTAGTGACAAACAAGTTGATGGTGCAGGGGTTTCCACATTCTCGTTTAAAGTCAGCATTTTGCAAATTCTATGGTCGTTATAACAATTTTGTTTGCCATTACAACTTATAATTGGGCCAAATGCTGTCTGACATGTTTCAAACCGATTGTAAGGTCGTTCCTGGTGCACTTATTTTGACAACGGATAACTCCGTTTATCTAATCATGATATTGGGCTCACGGCGGGTGTGACCGGTTGACGGGGATGCTTGCTCCTCCTGGGCGCCTGGTTCCACCCCTGGTATAACCATGGGTATGTGTTTGCCCTGTTCTCTATTTTCTATTGCTCATAGGAGTTATAAGATTAATCTCTGTTTGTTATATTCACCTTTCCTATAAGCAATACAAAATAGAGAGTTAGGCCAACACGGACCCCCAGTTGAGAGATATAAACACCATATGCAAGTGATAATGGAAAAATGCTACTGTACATAAATATGGAGAAGCTGAAATTATCCTGTTTATCATAAAGTTGAGTTGTTTGTTTACCGTTAATATCTATTTTGAGTTTTTATTCACTGTTAACGTCTGGGTTAGAACAAATCAATTCAAAACATATACATGGGGTATAGTTTTAATGCAATTCAAATATTCCTAATCATTTTCAAGAAATCATCATCAGATTATGAGAGTTTTGATCATATGTAAATTGGCATTCCATACAATAGAATATTTGTTGTGGTACAGTCAAACATTTTCAGTTCGCTAGCCTCGACTTCTCTAAAGAATGTGGAGATATCTAGAAGATCGAAAAGCCTCGTCTTGAGAAGACATACTTGAATTTGTAATATTCATGTACATACCTTCTGTGATTAAATTGACGAGAAGACAAGCTTTAAGAAGATATATTAGGACTTTCATTATAGAGTTGCACTTCTCTTGCAGATACATACCTCCTGAGATCAAATTCACAAGGAGACAACCAATATTGACTTCATTAAACCACTGCTGGCCATGGCTGTCTCTTTCTTGCGACACTTTCTTCAGAGAATAAAAAATCCCGTTGTTCTCGGCATCATTTTCCTGTAAAATTGTTAAATACTTGTATTAAAAATACTTGCATTGATCCGTTTTCTAGTGAGTGAGAACGACATATCTAATTCAGCTTTGTTAATCAAACTCGAGTACAATGCAGACTAAAATTCTAAGTAAAGCAGTTCAATTTAAATGAAAACTCCTAGGACATACCGTCTGCTTCTCGAAGGTCTCTGTAATTTGTTGTTTCAATCTAAACCACTCTTTGATTTTCATTGAACTGCGAAGGGGCAAAAATCTCAGGAAAGGGAGTAAGGAATACAGCAGATCCATTCCCACGTTAGCGAGATCATTAGTGAGATGATCAAACTGCTGGAGAATTCTGTGCATCTCACTATCTTTACCTGTGCTCTTCCCAATCATCTGTAAATAAAATTAGAGTTTAAAAGACATCGGATAAGAACATCTAAATAAAACCGTTCATGACCTTGATTTCTTTTTTTTTTACTATTTTACACAGAGAGCTAAAATATCGCTGAAAAAAGTAAGTAGAATAAGAATTCACCAGATTCTCAATTGTATTTAAGATGAATTCTTCTACAGTGCTGCTAGGATCGATACATTGGCCATCCAAAGTCCGAATTTCCTTGGTCAAAACAATCAGATTTCGTTTGATTTGATACTGGATGTTTACTAAACCCTCACCATAGGCATGAAGAAGCTGGTGTACTAATTTTCTCCTTTTGGTCCACTTTGAATTAGGAGATGCATATACAACATCACTATAATTTTCAAGTAAATATTTTCCAAAGAACGTACTCGGTCGGGCAGCTGTGATAGTTGCGTTAGGCTCCTTGAGAAGGACTTCACGAGCAACATCAGTAGAATTCAGGACAATATATCTTTGTCCCATAGCTGTAAACTCGAAAATACTGCCATGTTGTTTACCCCATTCGTATAATTTTAAGTGTAAAGTTGTCACATCCAAATCACATAGCACCCCGATAATAGGTTTGCCAACCGGACCAGGAAAACTCTTCTGGTTTCGCCATCTTTTCAACAGCCAAAATGTCAAAATGGTAATAATGAAAATTGAAATTATATAAACAGTACACATTTCGTTATATACGCCGTTCAGACAAGGAAGCGTAATCAGATACGAATGAACTCGTTTATCTTGCGCAATTTGCCGACAACACTTCAATTTATATACCGAACTTGACCTACTTAAAAATCCTGTGGTAGCGCAGTTAAGCAATTTTGGTGTTATGTGGTGCTTACTGCTGCAGCTAAGTTAAAACTAAATTTCAGCATGCTAATAACGATTTATTGTAGCACAGGTGTTACTTATCTAAACGAATTATCCCGCAGTGAATAACAATCATAGAAATAGTAATACAAACAAAATTCTACTTTCTTTAGCCTTAGAGCAAAATTGCATAAACTAATAAACCATTCTCTTATCTTTTTATCATATGGAGAGCAAAAGTGAATAAACTAATAAACCATTCTCTTATCATCCATTTTATCAAGCGGGGTGATTGATTTAACTCCACGTTTTAGCAAGAAGTTATAATTATAACAGAATGCTGCTACAAAAACCTCGAATAAACACCACTTGCAAAACCTTGAAAATGAATTGCCATAGGATCCCTGAAAATAAAGGGAAACCCTGTCAGCACTAATGTAACATGTGTAATAAAGCTTTAATTGCACTATTAGTAGTTCACTGTAATTTGCTAGAGGCATTATATTTTAGATACTAAACATGTTAAACCAACCGCAAAATATGGAATCCAAATATCTAATATGATTGATTGATGTTTAGCGTTCTCCTATATTTCACTCATATGGAGATGTCACCACTGCCTGTAAAGGGCTGCAAAATTTAGGCCTATGCTCGGCGCATATGGCCATTATGAGAGAGGGATCTTTGTCGTGCCACACCTGTTATGACACGGGGCATCGGTTTTTGAGGTCTAATCCGAATGGCCGCCCCAATACGCAACTTCCGATATATCAGCTCTTCTGTAATAGAGGTAAGTTCAGTGTTCTGTTGAACGCTTGGGTGGGTACAAGATGTATACATATACTGGGGTCCGTGTTTGCCCAACTATCTATTTTGTATTGCTTGTAGGAGTTATGAGATTGATCACTGTTCGTTATCTTCACCTTACATACTATAGACTAGCTATGTAAATACGGATAAAAGTAATGAAAGTGTAAATTTTATTTATATCAGCCATTGGTATACATTAAACTGACCATATCAAGTGCAATATTTGTTTAAATTAGGCCATCAAATTAAATATGAAATTATTTTTTATTTCCTCCTCTGCACGAGTGATATTTTAATCAAAGAAAAATGGTTATTATCAATTTTTGTTTGAGCTATTTTATTATCAAATACTAATAAACTTACTAATATTGTGTGCCCCTGCAGTTTGAGTGCAGGTTGCATATTGTCTGATAATCGGCCTTTAGGCAATACATGAAGGCAGCGATAAGCATTGGTACCCACCGCGTGTGGACGATAGTACGTTTTGCGTCTCACCGTGCGTACGCGTTCCACAAAGGGAAAGAACTATTGGGCAACTCGGAAATTGCGTGTTAATCGCCCCTTATGGCAAGCAAGGGGTACTGAGGGCTTATTCTAACTCGTATCAACACGAGAAAATTGCACCCTATTAAAGCTTTAAAATTCTATACATTTACCTAAATGAATTTCAAATAATTTTCATTGTATCCAATAGGACATGTGTAACATCCTGGGAATTCCTTTAAAACAATTTCAGAAACAGCTTGGGGGGGGGGGGGGGGGGAATTGGGCACTATATTTTCATTCACGGGTTTTGGGGTCTTTTCCAAAATTTCAAGTTGACCATTTTATTTGCTATTCTCAACTAGCACTACATACCAAGTTTTGTTGAAATCAAAACATAGAAAAACTGACGCGTTTTCCGCAGCTAATTTGAAAATTTGAGCCACTTTGATATTTTAGCTTACCATTATATATTCCATTTTCAACTACACCCACTTACCAAATTTCAATGAGATTGGAAAAGGTTGAAATTTTGACGATCCAGTTCATACATTCTAGATACAGTCTATTCCGGATATATTGAAATTCAGGGGACCGACCTGAATTGTTCATTATATCCAAAGTTCAATGCATCCAATGCTGAACTGCACAAATATTGCTACTGGGGGATATATTTTAACTTCAATATAACAGATAATTCAATTTAACCGACTTCGATATAATTGGAGTGGACTGTACTTGCTACATCATACCGTATCAAAAACAACAAAGTGCAACATGAAGAAGATCTTTAAGAATTTTTAATTTTGTAGACATAAAAACCATTGTACATCTTTAAATATGTGTTTATAATCATCCTTTAAAGAATAATGCCGAATAAAACGGATTACACACATGGTACTCTCCGGAAACCGAGACATGAATAATACCGAATTACACTAACATTAGTATCTAATGAAAGGCTACCGATTGTTAAGTAGTGCATTGAAGATAGGAAAACGTAGATATATTTTCCTTTTACTTTCTTCTCAATACAAATCGAACTTCATACGGTTTGGGTTGTAAAATAACCCCCACACTCTCCATCTCTCTTGGCAAAAGGTCTGGGAGCCCACCGTCGTCAGGTTCCATAATGGTGAAATTCCGGAGAACCGTAGCCAAGAACAGAAAAATCCGGGATTTTGCAAATATTTCTCCTACACAGCTGCGCTTCCCAATTCCAAATACAAGCAACCTAATATTTGAAAACAATATACATTTAACTCCATCATAAGGGACGGCAAAGTTGGTAATTATAAAGTACGGTAATGGATTGAAATCTTGAATTTTCATTTTTTTATCGAAAGTAATTTATTATAACAAATAAAGGTAGATGAATTAGTATTATTCGTCTCTTTTCTAAAATAATATTCTAAATTTCATTAACCTTTTCCTGACAGGATCAGTTGAGGACAATAGACTGCCGTCTTTATCTAAAAATCGTTCGGGTATGAACGAGAACGGTTCCTGCCACTCTTTTGCGCTGTGATGCATCGTCCAGAAGTTAACAAGGATCTGTCAGGAGATATATTTACCAGTAACATACATCTGATCATCAAATACGGAAATTGATTGTCCATTACTGGGGGTAGGTGGGCATAAATGCCGTATATTTTCATGACAACATTAGATTAATTATTTTATACATGTGTATCATTATAGGCTATCTCAACAGAGTTCGTTGCCAGTATCACACACATTAACACACACAGAAAGAGAGAAAAAGATATTGATACCGGGGTGTTTTTGTCGACCGGAACACCTGAAATTTCTGTTGTCTTTGCAGTACAATGGAAGAATACTGGTACATGGGATATATATCGAAGGGTCTCTAACGTTACAGCCTCTACCAGAGGACACTTGTTTGTCTTCCAACGCTGGCTCTCGGGTTGTACCAATCACGTTGTCTATTTCATTTTGTAGTGACTTCTGAAGTTCCGGTCCTTTTGCCAGAATTTGGATAAGGGATAAAAGTGTTCCTCTTGTGGTTAGATAAGCTATTAGAAAAAGATATGCTTGCAAGATTTCTTGCTGTTTTTATACCGCAATAGAATTACCATCAACACAAAATCACTGTGAATGCTCTAAACCAGAATATATCGTCAAACATTTGGGACAACCCGTTCTTTCCTCAGGGCAAACGAAAAATGTTCTAAATGTAATTACAGGAAAAGTGAAGACTACGAACAGTGATCAATCCCATCAGTCCCATAAAGAATACAAATTACGAGTAGGGCAAACACAGACACACCAAAGGTGATATCAGGTGTCTAGGCGAATTGAGAATTCCATGTTAATCGATTACACCCGCCGTGAGCCCTCTATCTTGACCAATTAAATGGAGTAATCTGTAGTCCAAATTAGTCAAAATCAGTGTAAATAATGGCCTAACAATTGATATGAACCACATCAGACAGCATTCAACTTAATGACAGGCTTTATTTGCAAACAGGATCATTCTGATTACCATAGAATTTATAAAATGTCTTTTTAAAACATGAGTGTTAAATCCCCTGTAACATCAACGTATTTGTCAGTAGTCTGCCTCGTTTTAAAAAAAATTATCATAGGCAGAACAAATTATCGCATATCTAATCGGTTGAAAGACATAAACTCTATATGCAGGTGATAATGAAATATTGATACAGAGTATAAGGGAAGTTGACGATGGAGGAGCAGATGTCATCTTGTTTGTCATTAAGTTGTGATGTTAATTAGTTTGCTGTTAACACCTATCTTCAATAAAAGATACAAATATGAAGCAGATGTGGAAGACTCGGTGATATATCTTAATTCGAGTTCACTGGGATATATCGAATCGACATACGAATGAAAATGGTATTGATAATCGATAAAATACCGTCAATATATATATCACCAGCATCATGGTGTTTGTGGCATCGATCACTCTTCGTTACCTTCACTTGTTCATAATATAATCCTAAAACTTAAGGCAAACACTAATATACAATGTAGATGCTTAGGATAACTGCTAAACATGTTACCAGGCCAACAAACGTTGTAAAAGGAGCAGAATTCAAGAATTTAAGTGATCGTTAACTTATCTTTATTTACAAATGCATTGAATTGTTAACACAATCCGTACGTAGTTTTTCTACTTGACTACTGAGTACAGTAATCAGTTCAAATTCACTGCAATTTACTCACCTGCTGCGATGACGTTTACGACAAGACAGCCGAAATTGATCTCGTTAAACCATTGCTGACCATCTATGTTTCTTTCTTGTGTAATTCGTTTTAGGGAATGAAAAATCCCTTCATTCTCAGCATCCCTTCCCTGTAACAGTTCAGAATTCTGATTTTGAAAAAGGAAATCTCGTTTTTATATGTTGCAGACGATTGAGAAAGTGGGAGAAAAAGATCATTTTCATGAGTATAAATTACGAATATTAATTATCAGTTTTGATTACAGCAATGAGGGAATTTTGTAGATTTAATTCTATCAATGTTCTTACATAATTCTATCATACAGCACCCTCTCAATCCAATTCCTTGTAAGACAAATCGATCAAAACGTAATTTGTTAAAACCTACCGCTAATTTCTCAAGAGTCTTCAACAATCCTTGTTTTAATTCAAACCATTCTTTAATTTTTATTGAATTGGAAAGAGGCAAATATCTCAGGATTGGAAACAAAGTATACAGCATGTCATTTCCTACATTTGAGATGTCATTGGTAAGGTGGTCAAACTTCTTGATGATATGGTGCAGTTCACCACCTCTGCCTGTACTTTTTCCTATCAACTGGTTATGGAAATTAAATTTTGATTAATACCTTGAAGATGTTACTTCCTTGTAGAATACAAAACACAAGAGGAACCTCTGTAAAAGATGATATGACCTAAATTAGGGTATAGATCTGTGTCATCATGGCAGAACATAGCTGCAGAACTAGTTCTCCGAAATGATATTGTGATGTTCCGTCACAATATTTTCTCAAAGAGCTGCAGTTCTGCAGCTAGGCAGACCACCGACTACATATTTTAAATATCGCGTGATTTATTTCTAAAATGGGAAGAGCATATATTCTAATCCGTCAACGATCACTGTGCAATAGGTTTGATAAATCTTGAGTGTACGCATTTCACAAAATTAGATTCATTGACTTAAGATCTATGCCTGGAATAGCTGATGAGGCTTTTTCTTTCAATCTTGTCTTAAAAAAATACTAGTGGTTCATACTTGATGTCAATCAATTTATTTCAATCCTTTCATTGGGTCAAATGCTATCTGACGTGTTTCAAAACAATGTTAGGCCGTTGTTGGCATACTGATTCTGATTATGGATTACTCCGTTTACCTAATCGAGATATAGGGCTCACGGTGGCTGTGATCGGTCTACAGGGAATGTTTACTGTTCCAATGCACCTGATCCCACCTCTGGTGTGTCCAAGAGTCCATGTTTGCTCAACTCTCTATTTTGTATTGCTTATAGGAGTTATGAGATTGATCACTTCATTATCTTCACCTTTTCTCATAAAAGTAGAGTACATCTAGAATACAGAATAGTATACATCTTATCAACCTGGAGGAGTGACTGTCATTACCTCAAGGAATTTACATAAACAATTTGTGAATTAAACAAAATGTCGAATTTGAGAGCATTTGGGTTTTGACGATAAATGAGATAATTTTACATCTCAATCAACAATGACACTCGTCACACTATATGTGGCATCATTACTTCACGTTTAAGATTAGGTGTACACATTCATTTACACTCCAGCCCACGCCGTAACAAAAAGACCAAACATGAGGAAGTTCGATACACAGAAAATTGGGGAAAGTATTCATTAAAGTTTCAACATATCTTAATTAAAGGGACTGATTCACGATTTTCCCCCAAATTTTGTTTTTCACTTTAAATGATCAAAATCTACTAACAGTCTAATCTGTTTAGAAGGTTTCACAAAAAATAAGGTTATTCATTATGACAGAAGCTCATTATGGAAAGTTTATTATTTGCAAAAATTGAGGTGTTTTTTGTTTATGAAGTTTTCAAAATAAATGGATATCTATCCAAGTTTATTATACAAAAATGTATATATCACATATCAAGTATACTTTAGGTAAAATGTGTCATTTAAAAGCTCGAATGTATGATTGTACAAAATGAAGATGCTTTAAATGACAAAATTAACGTTTCACTGGTTTGTTTGTTTACATAAAAAGACTCGAATCTTTGTTTACATAACACAGAATAAAAGCTAAGATATTGTTCTTATCCTTGCATTCAGACGGTCCAAATTTTGGTTGTCAACATTAAATGAGTTACCGGTATATTTTTAATTTTTAACATATTTCTTCAAAAAAAACGTGAACCAGTCCCTTTAAAAGTGACGTATTCATTCTCAAATCAATAAAGTTGTGTAAAGACGCTGACGATTCAGTTCATACTCGTTACATCATACCGTATCAAAAACAACAAACTACAACAGAGATAAAATCTTTAAGAATTTCAAATTCTATAAAGATAAAAAACGTTTGTTCATCTAAAATGTGTACATAAACATCCTTCAAAGTTTGAATAATGCTGAATAAAACGCATTACACCCACGGTACCCTTAGGATGTTTTTAATCTCTCTTAAATTATTTGTAAATTTTGAATGAAAACTGCTGAAATTAGAGAATGCAGAAATTTTAACTATTTTCATGATGACAGAGTAGACCAGTTCCATTATAAGAGTTCACCTTAACGATACAGATTAAACAAGAAGTATTTTGGAAACACTATCCTCTTGAGAGCAACCACGTTTATCTTTGGCGAAGTTTAACTTTTAATGAGTGATTTTAACCCTTATTAGTAACATAACCTCAACCTTTCACTTTAGCAAGTACTAATGACAATGTTAAAGACAGATGGATGGCATACCCCAAACTTCGATCTCATAGGACTTTTTGAATGTAATAATATCTCACCAGAACTTCAATAGTGTTCAAGATAAACTCTTCTACAATAATTCTGGGATTAATGCATTGGTCCTCCAAAGTCCGAATTTCCTTATTTAGTGTATTCAGGTTTCGTGTGATCTGATGCTCTATGTTCACTAGACCCTCGCCATACGCATGAAGAAGCTGATAAACTAACTTTCTCCTTTTGGTCCACTTTGGATCGGGTGATGCATAGAAGACATCACTATAATTAAAATGTACATACTCTCCTATAAACGTATTCGGTCGGGCAGCTGTGATAGTCGCGTTAGGCTCCTTAAGAAAGATTTCACGAGCAGCATCCGCAGAATTCAGAACAATAAACCTTTGTCCCATGACTGTAAACTCGTATATATCTCCATGTTGTTGACTCCATTCATAAAACTTTAAGTGGAAAGTTGTCAAATCCAAATCAAATAGCACGCCGACAATGGGTTTACCCTTAGGACTCGGAAAATGTTTCTGGTTTCGCCATCTCTTCCAAACCACAAGTGTCAAGATGGTGATGATAGAAATGGTAATCATATAAATGGTGTACATTTCCTAATAGCATGTAGTCTTCCGTTAACACGTGGTGTCTGCCTTTATGCAGTCAGGAGGTGACGAGGTCAGTGTGACAAAACTTAAAGCAGTTGCTTAGATAAGAGTGCAATAAAATATTATGCCAGTCGCGTAGCAAGATATCTGGAGGCGTGTAATTTTTTATCTGGAGGCGTGTATTTTTTATCTGGAGGCGTGTAATTTTTTATCTGGAGGCGTGTAATTTTTTTTTTTTTTTTGACAACGTACTTATACCTTTACTTACTTTCTTTTTTTTCTGATTTCTTTTTACATTCTGTTTTATTCTAATACAATGTTCGACTTACTTAACCCGATGAACTGAACCCGATTAGTGAATTAGTGAAGGATCATTCTTGCCTCTTCCCCCACCTCCCCCACCATCTTAACGATTTTTTTTCAGGAATTTGAGGCGTGAGTAGAAGTATTCACATTTTGCGTTCTTTTATTTTGGTAGTATATATTTTATTGCTTGCAAAGAATTTTTCAGACAATTAACAGTTCTTCCCCCAACCCCCACACACTTTGTAAAACGGTGCTACGTGCTTACAAGTAAAGATGCCTTTGACAAACAACAAATGATATAGTAAGCATTTTAATCGATTGGTTTAAATGTACAATAACCTTCGATAACTTGACAAACACGTAAGAGCGAGATAGCCTAGACGTTATGTTATGTTTGCCTGTTGAAGTATAATCGGGAAAATAAGGTAATCAAAGTACTGAATGTATAGGTAGCCGGGATCCATGTTGATAAAATGCTAATGATATTCCACAAGCAATTATTAAAAACGTATACCTATTTGAGTCTCCATATGAGTGAACAATTCTCGAGAGAGACGTTAAACAAGATACATTCGTATAATAAAACTTGTGAGCAATGAGAATGAAGGCCTGCAAAATACTCTAGAAGTAGAACCCACAAAGATGGCAATCATATAAGACTAATTTTCTAGTAGAATTTTTCTAAAATAGTTCCCGTGGTCGCTTTCGAACTTCTCTAGATTTGGCTTTTTAAACTTTTACTGCTCTGACTCCGAGATTACAACTTGTAATATCTATATTACATCGATTTTGGAATGTCGAAACCTTCCGCGTACAAAATATATTCGTTGAAGATTTGTTTACATGTAAATACCCAATGATATTATTCATTTACTTATAAATCAAATTTACATATGCTTACAAATGCACAAAAACATTCAATTTGACATTTGGATGAATAGTGCAATATCAAGAGAACCATTTTATGAGGTGCAGCGAGGAGAAGGAGGACAAATGTGATTAGGTCGGTCATCGGGCAAACCTGTCAAACTGAGGGAGAAAATAGTTCTTTGGTAAATCTTAAAAAGAATATCCTTTCTGGTTTTTATAAATTGTAAAACATCTTTGAATGTATTTTTCAAAATCTAAGATACATGCATGCATAAAGAAAATTGCTTTTTGATATTACAATACAAATATCTTGATAATGAAATCGTAAAATCAATTTTGGCGGTGATTCAGATCCCATTGAGATTGATACACACAGATCAGCGATCCTGATAGTCGAGCTCATAGCTCTGCTGTGGATCCAGACTAAAAAGGGTATGTTCGATTCGTAGGAGGACGTTCTCTCACAATACGTACCCCTCTTGCTCCCTGACATAAACCGCATATAGCTGTACTGGAAAATGGATATACAAACCGAGATGAAATATAAGATGAATATAACAGACAGTGAGCAATCTCATAACTCCTATAAGGAATACAAAATAGAGAGTTGGACAAGCACGGACCCCTGGATACATCATTGGTAGGATCGGGTGTCTAGGAGGATTAAGCATCCCCTGCTGACCGGTCACATCCGCCGTGAGTCCTATCTATCTTGATTAGGTAAACAGAGTTATCCGTAGTCAAAATCAATGTGTAAAGAACGATCTAACAATTGGTATGAAACACGCCAGGCAGCATTTGACCAAATGACAGGTTGTATTGGCAAACCAGATCGTTAAAACGACCATAGAATTTGCAAACTGCTGACTTTAAACGGAACTGTTGAAACCCCTGTAACATCAACTTGTTTGTCAGTAACCTGTCTCGATTTTGAAACTGTCATCGATCATACGCAGAACAAGCTCTCGCGTATCGAATCATGTGAGAGACATAAACACCATATACAGGTGATATTAGAATATTGCTACATAAATATGGGAAATTGACGATGAAGAAACTGAAATCATCCTGTTTGTCATGAAATTGAGATGTTAGGTTCCTGCTAGCATCTAATGTTTAATAAGAATTAGATGTGGAAAATTCTGTGGTGTCTAACCGGGAGTTCGTGAGTTCGACCCCCTTTCGTGCCATGGCCGCTTTAAATCTAAGACGTAAACAAAAGTAGTGATTGCTCCTTCGCCAAACGCTCTGCATTTAGACGTGACAATCACAGATCGTCGCGGCAGGTGAAAGACCCTCACTGCTACGGCCCTAGCTGCTCTCTATGCATGTGTCTAAAGTGGTACTTGACCTACAGTTGGTGACGTCTCAATGTGAGTGAAAAAAAATTCGAAGGGACATAAAACGAACGAACGACCAAACAACCAACCCTACCAATCGTAGATTTTAAGCTTTTCCAGAACGCCTAGTTTCACGTAAAACTTACACCGCTTACAATACATATTGAGGCCAACGGAGGTTTTGTGGCAATACAAGGCCCAATTGATGATAAACTGATACATAATCACCTTGAAAAAATAATTTAGGAAAAATAGATTTCTTTTAACAGAAAGATACAATCCTTGTTTTGGGTGGATTGAATTGGAAGAGCCATTTCTTCGATCATTTCTCTAATACATGAAGAATTTATTCCTTATTCGATATAATACATTATGTGAGACATGCTGTAGAGAACGGTCATCAGCAAACAATCTACACATTATCTACAGCAGCATTAACATATATCATAAACAAAACAGCTCCTAAAACCGAGCCTTGGGGTACACCTGCATATATATTAAGGTTTGACGATAACAAATTTATATGCATAAATATTTCGTGGTCTATCACGTAAATAACCATGTACTTACGAGTATACGCTAGAACATTACTAGATACACCATAAGTTAGTAATTTATAAAGAACACCATCACGTCATACGTTATCTAGAGTTTTAGAGAGATAACAAAATAATATACATCATAATTTACCGTCGATCATCAGTATTTTGAACAATGTTATGATATATGTTCCTAATAATTCATACAATCTAGAGTGGCCTGGTGAATAAACAATCTGCTTGGTTACAATAACATAAATCTTCGTTATGAAAATAATTGCACACATGTTCATATACAATGCTTTACACGATTTTACAATCAGCTTGAAATTGAGTTTAAAATTATATCAAAATAAAGATTCCAGTTCTATTGAATATATAGCATTGTATAGAACTCAATTTTGTACGGGAATTTAAGACAATAATGTAATTTTACTTCATTTAAAACCTCTGGATAGGTTTTCTAATACAAATATTAATAACAAAAGTTTATAAACCTTATTTTTTCTGTCATTGAAATAGTGAATCACAATTTTGCTTTTAAAAACCCCCCACCAAAAATGAGACCTAGTATTGTTTTAATAATCTTCATTGTTAACAAGAATAGAACACTAAAATCCAACAACACCCGATATCTAAAAGTGTCGGATCCACATAGTGAACCTTTGCGTGGCCAGAGCAACGGAATCAATTATTGATTTTAATTATTACTATAATTACCAACAGACATCCTCATCTATCGTTTTACATGTTTACCAAACTAAGGGACCTACTTGTTCCGATTAAAACAGCAGTTTTTATTATTCTTTGTTGTGGAAATAATCCTAAAACATGAAATGTACTTTTAATTAATATTTTTGCCTGAATTGGATTACTTAAAACCCAGTATTTACAAAGGGGCTGTGGAAATCGGTCAGTGTCTTCGACCGTGTTTGGGTTCCGATATTTATAAAACGTACTAGATTGAGGTATATAAGTGGACAGATCTCTGGTCTCCTAGATTTACCGCTTTTTAGCAGTTGAAAACTCTGGTTTGGTACGTTTGTAGAAGAATTCTCATAAAAAGTTTATATTTTATGTACCTAGGTTACAAACAGTAACCTCTGCAAATTTTGTGTTATCACATGAAGCATTAAGAGAGACTTTCGGGTTTCGGCCGTACTACATTTACCGCTTACCGTGAATTGCCTCGATTTCATACCCGTGGACACGTGATTTTGTTTGCAAGAAGCGGGTTTCAGAATAAAGGTACTTCTGATCTTATATAATATTATTACATCCTAAGCGTATTTATTTAGATGTATTTGATTGATATTTATGCATACGAAGTATAAGTGCATATTGAATATGTATGTAGATGTCACTATTATCTAATATGATCAGCCGAGAGCTCATCGACCAGTTACCGTGCCCCGTTTTTAATATTGGACTAAAAATTCGAACTATGAAGAATCATTGAACTGTGTCTAGTTTGACCAAGATGATGCTACTGTCTACTAGTGAAGTAAAAAATGAAGCATGAATCTCTCCTCCTGTCTATGTTGTCTAGGATGAACCAAAAAAAAAAAAAAATTTAAAAATGGCTGACTATTTTAGCAGTTTAGGCTAGTACTAGTAGAGGCATTACATTACATTAACTTTAAGGCTAAGCGTAGTGTCACAATTTTAATTTTAAGAACTATGGCTTAGATACACACAGTATGTAAAAAAAACAAAAATTGAAATATAATTCTATTGTAGCGTTATTGTGCAACTCGCTATGTTGTATCAGGCCGTGTGCGTTCATAGGAACGATAACTCTGATGGCTTTTTGTCTTGACTTTGGGAATATGCACAGAATATCATACAAGATACTCTATGACTAGATATTATGTCTTGGTGTATAGGTTAAATATAAACTGTGTAAGAAAATAAATTCAAAAAATAGCCTTCCAACATGTAATTTCAAATTGTACAAGAGGAAATAGCTGTTCACTTTGTTGACCCTGTGTAGTAGCGGTTTTTTTTCCTTATACCCACTGGTACCGGTACCCATTAAATCGGGGAAAATAGCGTCAAAATCGAACAAATTGAGAATTTTCTACCAATGTATTGGCAAATATGAAGAAAAACGGACATCAGGAATCATCTGAAGTCTTGTGATTTTTTTGTACAATTACTGGTCCGAATAATTATTGGTCCGAAGGACTGGTAATATGTAAATGATCAACTTTTAACTATAACCTCTTTACGTGCATGGTTTTAAATGTAATTATCAAATGGACTAAACTGTTGAATCTGCTTTTTTAATTGAATAAATTCAAGAGCTTTTATGAATTGGGATCATTTAAAACAAATTGGGCCAAAATAAAAATATTGTTTGTTTCCCCTCGCCCGACCGAGTCTGAAAATTCACACCGACCCATAAGTTTTTATTACGCCATTCTGGTGAAGTTTTTTTTTTTTTAAGAAAAATTCAAGGTCGTTTCTGGTGCAGATCAGTATTTTATAATGACAAAAATTTTCTATATCTTCTTTTGTTTCAATCCAAAATTAAAAAATAATAATACGAATACAGGAGGTGTTCTGGTCCGAAATCTAGAAATTTCGCCGCCTCCAGCTGGAGGCGACATTCTCTGGCTGATTTCAAATACTTACAAGCCGAATTTAATTTTAAGCACATAACTAATCAATAAAACGATTCTTCTTGTACTTACTAATATTGATTTTATGGGTTCTTTCATCACATAAACAGTCTCTTGAAAACATTTTATCAAACTGTCGAGCTTTGTTTTGAGTCACGAGACTCGTTTGCTCAAATGCCAGTGAAAATTCGGTTGACTACAATTGTTGGCTTCTGTTTAATATCGAATTTTGGATTGATATTTTCTTTTAATCGATATTAATAAGTACAAGAATCATGATTGTTTTATTGATTAGTTACAAGTGAGTTTAACATTGAATTCGGCTCGCAATTCGGACTAGTGATCTGCAAGATCGAGATGGAGAAATGTTGTCTATACGAGGAGCGAGGAAACAAGAGAATTCGGGGCATCCTGATCCAGTGTGCAAGTTGTGTTCTTCAGTAGGGGAAAGTGTTGATATTTCGGACGGATGCGATCTTTTTGACAGTCAATCAGAAGCATTCTCAATTTAACTTATTTCTGAACTAATGCTATATTTACAAACTGGAAAACACCTAATTATATGCACATGTGTAACTCAGCTCTGATTGGTTGATGTCAGCATCCATTTTGTTTGATCGGCAAAATCAAGTCCCGTTGAAACGTTTTCTGGTAAACTAGATCTACCGATATCATTTAAAAATATAATGAAAATCACTATCATATATAAATTAAGATAATGTGCAAAAAACAAAAGCATAAAATGTCAGTGAACCATAAATAAAAGACAGCAACCGAGTTTACCAATTTTATAACACCATGTGTCCAAAACTAACACCATTGTCCATAGTTGCAACATTCTCCCTAACTTTATTTAAGTGTTAGTATGTGGTATAAATAGCAGAGAAAATTCTGATGAAACCCAATGTTCGTCGAATCAATCAATATGTATACATGTAGTCCAATGCCTAAGTTTAGTGGTTAGATAATGAGCATTTCCAAAATACATGAAGTACTGTCCGAAATATCGACACCTTTCATAATTGCAAAACGTGGCAATCAAAGCAGAATTTACGCGAGAACTGACTATACGAGTTTGATGAAGAAACATGGATGATGTGCTTCACGACGTTTGGTATCGGGCATTGTTAATGGTTATGGGAATTTCATAATAAATAAAATTCTGCTAGCTAAAAAAAAAAACTTTTTACCTACCTACCGACCTTCCTCTGAAATTTAGGGTCGGGAGAGGGGAAACAAACATATTTTTATATGTGGCCTTGATTGCATGTGTCTGATTATTCCCATTAATCAATTCAGGTTTTAGGTCTGATTGTCTATCACTAGGCATATATTGTGCAAGTATGTATTTGGAAATTGGACAAGTTGGTTTCTAGTAGTATTTGTCTGGCTTTAAAACACAATTCTAAACTCTTGCTTAGTGCTGTCCGGTTGATGTTATTGAATGAACAAGAAAAATCTCTCATGAGGGAGACTTGAACTTGTTAAACATAGTTTCAATCATTCCAGTACGTTGTATATTTTTAGATCAGAATGCCACCACCAATATCTACAAAGCTGTACATTGGGAATCTACCTGAAACATGCAGAAAGGCTGACCTACAGAAGATGTTTGAGGCATATGGATCAGTTGTAGAATGTGACATTGTCAGGAATTACTGTTTTATTGTAAGTCATATTGAATCTGGAATAGATCAGAACTGAATGTTCTGTCAGTTGATACTCATTAGATTTTAAAATGAGTGTGAATTTTCATCTCTGGAATATGCACAAAAAGTTAACTTTATGCTCGCTCCCCGAAAAATTTATGGGGAACATAATAGTTGCTGTTGTGTCTGTCCATCTTTTATCCATCTGAGCTCATATTTCCTAAACCTTTCATCAAAAATTTATATAATATATATATTCCTTTAGACAAGGACTTGTGGACCAAGGTCACTCAGAACGTATAAATGTTCTTTATTTCAGTTTTTTAATATAAATATTCCCATCTCTCAGGGGTCGAAATGAACTTTTTCTACCACAGGCTAATTTTATCCTGTGGGTAAAAAATCCACAGGCTAAAATGAAAACCTACAAGCTGAAATAAAAACGATGAGACAGTGTTTTTTTTTTCATATCATTTTTTTAAATCAATGATTTTCCCCATCATTACTGAGCCTAGTGGGCATCGTTTTGACAAGACACTAAGTTACGTAAGTCATATGATGCAATGTATAGGTCTCTTGACCATCGCATCTCTAATCTACAACCTGTTTACCGCAGGTCTAGATCCAGTCTTCCAATTTCATGCCACATCACGGTTGTCACTATTGATTTTTCAAAGCAAATCCCAGACTCATGGTTTTATAAGCAGCATGATCACAAGCCCCATAAACTTTTTTGATAATCGTCTAAGCGGTGAGCAGTGTGCACTGGTGTCATCACCACAACCTGACCTCAATATAACAATAAATTAATTTAGAGAGGACATTCTCATGATTCTGATAAAAATAACTACCGGAAGACTTGGTAAAACATAGACTCCGATTTTTTTTTTAGATAAATGAATAACAAAAACCTCATACTTGGAATTCAATTTAATCACCCCTATAGGTGGACAGGACTTGTGGCACATGTCTATATTTTTCAACATAATGCGATATCCGACCTCTAAAGCATTTGTTAGACTCCGAGTTTCTTAAAATATCATACAAGAAAAATCTGGATAGAAACGGTTGTTGAAATCGTTCGTTCATGTAAGCGTTCGTATGATTCAGAGTGCAAGTTTAAGAAAAGTGAATAGCCATTTAAAACGGATACGATACGATCATAGGTTGTAAATCACCACTTGCTAAGATTTTCGAGTGTCCACTATTTTTACTCGCTATTTTTCAAACGTACTTGCATTTTGCGAGTATTTCGAGCCCTGTTTCTGCTGTCATTTGGACCAAGGTTATTTTTGGAAAGGTCAAGGTCACAGTATCCCTTTCATGAGGAAAAAGTTCCTCTAGAAGTAGTTATTATAAGTTTTTGAACAGGTATTATAATGATAATAATAATAGATTCTTTTATTTAGACAGGATAGCACAATTAGTACAAATGACTAGTTTACATTGTGGTCCTGTATAAAACATATTCACAGACAGATAAATGAGAGAATAGAAAAATAGATAACATAATATAAAATATATACATAAAATACACACACAATATCACTGGGGGAAAAAATAAACATATACATCATATCTATATATCACTTATTTGAGAAATAATGCTGCAAATATGCTGATTTAAAAGATGTAATAGAACCACAGCTTCTGACAGACTCGGGCAACTGATTCCATAAAATTGAATCATATATCACACAAATAAGTAATAGGCAAAGGTCATGTAAGGTCACTTTGTAAAGGTCACTATATATAGTTATTACCAAAAAATTTCATTTCAACCGTTATTGGTCATGTGAAGTAGTTCATTGGTTAGATGCAGTTTGGGTAACATCCATCAGTTTTAGTGATATTCTTGTTTTCACATGGAGTAAAATGTTATAGCATAGTTATTGGTTTGCAAATGTATTACAGGTGCACTTTTAATATATATATGAATCTTTGATGTTGCTTAAATTACTTTTTAGCACTTTGAAAATCCAGATGAAGCAAAAATGGCTCAAGCAAATCTAGATGGTGTGGAATTTGAGGGGATTAAATTAAAAGTGGAGGTAAATTTGATTGTACATTAAAAATGAAGGTTCAGGACACACACAGTTGGATATATCCTGGGAAATGCTCTCATTTCCTGGAATAATTTTTACATTGTTTATTTTAGATGTCTCACAGCAAAGTAAGACAAAAGCCTGGAATGGGAGGGAAAGGGGAGTGTTACAGATGTGGAAAGGAAGGACATTGGTAAGTCTACAGTACTGACAGTTCCTGAATCTGTTTGGGTACTGCCATTTGGGTAGTAATTTTGTCCAGGTTTTTTTTGGGGGGGGGGGGGGGTCATGTATATGCTATTAATTCACTCTTACATTGGTCATATTCTTGTGCAATGATTTGATAAGTCACTGATAACTCTATTGTTTTGAATCAGCTCTTGTATTGAATTCAGTGTTATGATTTATAAGATTTAAAAAGTTGGAACTGAAAACACCAATTATGGATCACCGGATACAAAACACATGTAACACTACATCTTTTGGTCACACTTAGCAAGTGTTTCTTCTTAATTTTGTTCCTGAGTAGAAAGGAGGTATTGCACCTTAGTTCGGAACTTTATTATTAGATTACAATATTGCACTCCTACAATATTCATGTATCTGAGTACTAGTAGATAATTTGGTTGTTATTATTTTGATGTATAACTCGCTGCATAGTTTAGGTGTTTTGTGCATGCATGTTGCTGTTTTTTAGTAATGTTTTATATCTGGCATTTAAATGTGTTTAATATATTTGCAGGTCAAAGGATTGCCCAAAGGGACCGTGAGTAAATCTACTCTTCAGCATATTCAGATTTTAAAAATCTAAATGCAAATGATATGGAATGTTTGTCTGTTTGATAAATAATATTCTTGTGAAGTTAATAATTGTTTTAAAGTATACATCTTTTTGCATTACTTTTGGTTGTATAAACTTGTATTACACAAACCAGTTCAATGCTAAATTCCAAACATGATATATGCACTATCTACTTTGCAAAGATGAAAACGTGTTATGCGATCAGTATCTATTGTAGATCCCGTGGAAAGCCCCGAGGACCTGAGCCCCCATACAGGGACCCCTACAGAGATCCCTATGATCCTTACTACAGGGAGAGGTACTTGCCTCCTCCACCACCACATGACAGATACAGGCCTTACCCAGAACCCTACGACAGAAGGCCACTCCCCCCTCCACCACCAAGAGACCCATACTACAGAGAGAGGGACCCATATAGTAGACCACCCCCAGAGTATTATGGACGTCGATCACCCCCTCCCCCTCCAATAAGACCAAGAGAGTAAGTAGGAGTGGAATGTAACCGAATTTAGCAAACATGTTTTTAATGATGTATAAAAATTGTATTTACATAAAGCTAATAACACCTGTACATCCTTTGGGTTTTTTTTTTTTTTTTTTAACAGAGATCCATATTATGATTCATACTATCCAAGAAGAAGCAGGTGAGAATTATTAACCAGTTTTTAACCATAAATTGTACAGATGAAATGTATGAATTAAAAAATCCACTTGTAAGATTTTGTTCATATTTTGGTAAAAATAAGTTTGTTAATTTTTAATGTTAAATTCTTCACAACATTGTTGTTTATTGTGAACAGCTACCCCATGCCACCACCCCCGGGAACAAATCGCTTGTCGCCACCTCGCAGCCGCGTCCCGGCACCATATTGAACATCGCAGACCCGCGTCGGAGGCCAAAGATGGAACGCAGAAAAACGCTTTGATTTTATCAAACGGACTTGTGAATTTTATATTTAAATATGTAAAGAAGCTTTTAATAGATACTATCAACACTGAGAGAGTTTGGAGAACTGGACTTTTCTTTCTTATTACGACAGTACGACTCATCAAGGACGAGTATTTGTTTAATTGATCGTGATTAAATCCAATTATGTTTCAGACGTTTTTTTTTTTTTTTTACATCGTGTATTTGTACGTGTCATTTGTAAATATTCTCATTGTCCATAAGTATGCAAATTCAATAAAAGGATTTTGAAAAGAAATTACAGAAATGTTTTTCTATCGAATTTGAATGAAGCAATTTCAGCTGTTATTCTCGGAGTGATTGCCCTAGAATTACGTGGATGAAATAATATTGCAATCATCAGTTTTGGTAAGAATTATTACGAGACGAATCGCGCTAGACAGTGCGCTACTGTTTCGTTTGCTTACACTGTAATTGGTGCAGCCTCGTGCTTATGATTTTCATCAGTGTTTTTTTTATACTTGTTAATTGTTGTAAACAAAAATTCATTGTTAGATAATTGAAAATGGAGATCCTGCTATATTTGGAAAGTTGACATTCATGTACGATTAAGCACTAGAACTTCACACAGTTGATTAGACGTTTGTAAAATAATGTTCCTGTTGTTTTGAACAGTATTGAGCTTGGATGAATTGGTGGGTTTTTCATCCTGCAAAAGGCCATAACTTGTGCAGTCCACTGGCAAGACAATGGGTTACCTGTAAAGAAAATGCAAGGTATTGTATTTTTGGGGTACCTTTTGTCACTTGGATGACCAAATGCGACCTATTTTGGTTGATATTGTGCATTAACATTTCAATGTTTAAATTGGATTCTACTGCATCAAGTTACTTCATGTTTTAGTATGTTGCATCTAAAAAGTTGTGAAATTCTTGGTCACTAGGTTGTCATTTTTAGTAAAACACATGGTTTTTGGTTAAACTGTCTGTCTGTTTGCAAAAATTTGCCACAACTTTTGAAGGTATGGTGATAGGGCTTTAATGTTTCACATGTGTATTCCTTGTGACAAGACTTCTTTTGGTACCAGAATCATGTTTGATCTACTTTTGAGAACTTTAACCTTGGCCATAACTTTTGAATGGACAGTGACAGGGCTTTCTTATTTCACATGTGTATCCCTTGTGACAAGACCTTTCTTTAGGTAGCAAAATTGTTGACATCTTATGGTTTGAAAAACTTTAACCTAGGTCATAATTTTTGAATGGCTTATGATGGGGATTTCATATATATATTCCTTATTACAAGACCTTTCTTTGGGTACCAGAACTACTTTGCTGCTATACAAACACGTTTTTTTTTAAAAATTGGTTTACCTGTTAAAGCGAGTACTCCCAACCAAATTGTGAATTCCATGGCCCTTGGGGAAGAAAGTAAAGTATAGAATGCAAGGTATCTTTTCCAATGTATCTTCTTAAATCCTGGACTTGCATGTAAAACAAACTGAATAAATTTCTTATTATGAGCAAGGAAGTTTTTACGTAAATGCTAGAGCAGGGTTCTGGCTATGGCATACAATAACGCATTAATTATTTTATTTTAACCCCAGTATACATAGTGATTTGGGCATGGGGCAGTGGCTCTTACATGATTTAGAGGCTATGTGGATCATATAGTCAAAATGGAAATCTTTTTATTTTTCCAGTACTAGACATGGAAGATACAAACAGAGCATAGTAAAATTTTGATAAGGGAGCCCTAAATTCATAAACTCTGCCGGGTATTGGTCGCACCATTTTGCAAGGCAAGAAAATTTTGTATTTGTGAAATTGATCATGCTTTCAAGTAGGGCTGTCGCGGTTGCAAAAAAAATTTCAAGTCGATTCGGTTCTAAAAAATTTACTTCTGGTTCAGGTATTTTGGTTCTGGTCTATATAACTATTTCAAAAATCTAATATACAGTTAAAATCAAAAACCTTAATTGTATAATGTTACAATAATTACACAGGGACGTGGACTGTGGTTTAGGCTCGACATCCATGGTACTAGAAACAGCATTGTCACTTCTACCCGTTTCCATTCCATGCTTTCATTGTTTTGTCACTGACGATGTTGATCCTGTGGCCTATTTTAAATGTGTCTGACTTATCTTGAATCCTGTTAACAGTTTTGTCCACAATGCCATCATTTAACATTGATCAAATTACAGCCGCCTTTGAGGATTTTGACTTTGATGACATTTCGTTTAAACGGATTTCTAATAATGATTCTATTCTAAAAACCAGACCTGAATCAAAATGTGGAAAAATGGAACTGAACCCGACCCGAACAACACAACCTGTGGTTTTCAGTTATTTCTGGTATCCATTGCAGCCCTACTTTCAAGTAGGCCTGTTGCCCTATGGTTTAAAATACCTCTTCCTTTTAATGGATGAAATAGACAAATCATGCGATTTACTCATTTTCATTCATTGTTTTGCATATGTTTTCATAGAGCCGAGTAATGAAACCAAAAATTAATGTACTTATTTTTTATGCCCCTGAGATCGAAGATCGGGAGGCATATTGTTTTTGACCTGTCTGTCATTCTGTAATTCTGTCTGAAACTTTAACCTTGCTAATAACTTTTGAACAGTAAGTGATAGAGCTTTGATATTTCACATGAGTATTCCTTTTGACAAGACCTTTCCGTGGGTGCCAACATTTTTGACCCAGTGACCTTGGAGTTTGACCTGCTTTTTAAAAATTTTAACATTGCTTATAACTTTTGAATAGTAAGTGATAGAGATTTGATATTTCACATAAGTATTCCTTGTGACAAGACCTTTCCGTTGATACTAAACCTTTTGACCTTGACATTTGACCTACTTTTTATTTTATTTTTACATTGGTCATAACTTCTAAATGTTAAATATTAGAGCTTTCATATTGTACATGAGCATTTCTTGTGACAAGATCTTTCTACTGGTACCAAGATATTTTTCCTTGTGACCTTGGCCATCTTTGAATTGACCATTATCGGGGGCATTTGTGTTTCAGAAACACATCTTGTACAATAGTACATTAAACTATAAAATTTTAGACTTGCTCAGGTTGGTTAATTCATTATGCCTGATACATTACCCTAATTGCTTGATTATAAATTAAGAGAGCTACACTCAAATGTAAAGGTTATATTGCAATATAATAGGTTCAAGTGAATGGGTATTTGGTTTGTTTCTTTTCTTTTTGCATGTTTTCCTGTACAAATGATGCCATTTCTTTTTGAAGGTTTATGTGGTATCCACAATTGATACAGAATAGCCAGAATCCCATCTTTTTGGAAGGAAGATTTGTAGCAGGTAGTACCCTTACATACCGTGTTAGGTTTACTAATAGAAATTTCTTTTAAATGAATGCTTCTATATCATATGTTTTAATGCTACAGTTGTACAGAAATAAAAGTGCTCAACATACATGTAATTCATGGCTGCATGCAGTTCTGCAGCTCTCCGGTCATAAATATTGGGACGTCAAATCCTTTGAGATGTCCCAATACATACGATCAGGGACCTACAGAATTCAGTATAGGGAAGGGTAAGAGCAGTGACAATTGAATGTTGGGGAAAAGTTTGAAATTGTTTTAGTGTAAGAATCGTGTGCATTGTACATGTGTTTCTATTTCTAGACGAGAGAACAAAGAAGAAGAGTGGTGATGTTACAGAAGATGTAAACATTAAAATTTGAATCATTTACATGTACATCTCTTGCTTTTACATGATATAGGAACATTATTTGGTTTATTAGAACCACATGTTCAATAGATTCACGCTTTTCAAAATGCCTTCTTTTCTTTTTTTAGGCTGCCGAGTTTACTCGGGTGACCTATTGCAATTGATTTTCGTCCATTTTTAACTTCTTAATAACTACCAGTCCAATTCATTTCAAATTTGGTATGAAGCATCATTGGGGCAAGAGGGACATAAATTTTAAATTTCAGGACTCCAGCACCCCTAGGGGCGGAGCAAAAATTGACCAATTTTCATAAATCTTCTTCTCAAGAACCACACGCTTGTAAGAAAAACTAAATGCATAGTGATGTAGAGCAGGAAGGCCTCTACCAAATTTGTAAATTTCTTGATCCCCGGGGTAGGGGTTCTGACCCCAGGGTGGGGCCAAACTTGTTATATAGTGTTTATGTGTAAAACACTTAAATTACATCTTCCTTAGTGCTATTGATACTAAATTGAAAGTAAATAGATATTTAGAAAGAACAGGTAGTCCTTTACCAAAATTGTTAAATTGGTGATCCCAGGGGTAGGGGTTTTGGTATTGGGGTGGGGCCAAAATGGTCAGTTATTAAATGTGTGAAAAATAGACATTTCTAACTTCTTGATAACTATCATTCCAATTCTTTTCAAATTTGGTATGAAACATTTTTGGAACAAGGGAAACATAAAATTGTAAATTTCAGAATTTTAGGGGCAGGGCAAAAAAATGACCAATTTTCAAAAATCTCCTTCTCAAGAACCACACACATGTAAGAAAAACTAAATGCATAGTGATGTAGAGCAGGAAGGCTTCTACCAAAATTGTAAATTTCATGATCCCCAGGGTAGGGGTTCTGACCCCAGGGTGGGACCAAACTTGTTATATAGTGTTTTTGTGTAAAACACTTAAAAAACATCTTTAGTGCTATTGATACTAAATGGATAGAACAAGTAGTCTTGCCAAAATTGTAAATTTGATTTTCCCCAGAGTAAGGGTTTTGAGTGAGGCCAAACTTAGTATATCGTATAAATGTGTAAGTTTGCTGATACTATATAAAATCTAAATGCATACTTGGGAATAGAAGAAAAGGATGTACAAAATGGTGAATTTCACAACCCAGGGTTATGACTTTAGGGAGTCCAAATTAGTCATATCTTTCGATTTTTTAATGTTAATACACCTATTATATAAAGCCTTTCATCGGTGTATGCACTTTTGAGGGCAGTGAAGTTTTGGCAATATTTCAGCCATTTTACGGCTGTGAACTAATTGAATTGTTTGGTTGTGAGTGTTTTGAGTTTCCCTGATGGCCCCCATTGAGCCTACTCTTTCTCAAACATTAGGGAAATGATCTTTTGCCTATTCAGTTTGATTAACCAGATGATATTTATTTCATAAGCTTTTAGAAAGTTTATTTCCTGTACACATCGACCAGTTTTATTCACAATATACATGTATATCATTCACAGAAGAAATGTAGTTGTGGTCGGTGATATCTCTTCCTGAAAATGTAAGATTTTTTTAACAACAAAATTTTCCAAAATCAGATTTTGGGAATAAATTTCGTGATATTTTAAACATGATTAACTTTTATATTCACATTTATCATACCTGATTATAAATGTAATGCGTGTTTTATGCTGGCCACAAACTGAGTCTTCTGCATTATCGCAATTCACCTTTGAATTAGAACGCTTTACCCGATATAATATTGCGTTGTGTGACGACACAATTGAATGAGACGATTGAACAATTTGAATGACATGTCTGATGTAATACAACAAGAGTTCTCATTGGCCGATTACAGCCCTCCCACTTTCTCGAGCGGATTCAGCGTAGCTGGAGAACTGTACATAGCTCTCTGAAAAGATCCACCTCTTATAAAAACCTTCGATTTACGGGTAACAAAAAGCTGCGGACGGTTGAGGCCTGAAATCGGTATATTCTTGTGTTGCTGTCTCATAAACTCAATACATATTTTCCTACTATATACTTGCGTCCAAACATACCTTCAAATATTCATTAAAGCCACACACCACCCGAAAACTCGCAGCTTCAAATGATTTCGTTTGTTGACGTAGCCATGTTAGGTAGCCGGTCAATTCGAACTCTTGCTATTGGTATCTATTCATAAAATCGGTTGTAAGTTATGTATTCGCTCTTCATTTATTATCAACACGAATAATTAATAGAAATTAAAACATTTTTGTACCAGTTTTTGTAATTAGGTAAAGTAAGCTCTAGATGAACGAAAATGCTACATAAGCCCATTAGATGGAGATCGGCCAGCGCGGCCGCTCATGACTAATGAAAGCCGCACTGCCGTGAGTTTAGATTTTTGAATAATTATCATTTAATAGGACTGGGGTGGTATATTATTTAAACAATTTAGCTAAAATATTTGTGGGGAATTAGTACACATCTAGACGCTATTGTGCCAATATTGAAATGAACCGGGATTCGAATTGACTGGCTACCTAACATGGCTACGTCTACGAACGAAATCATCAAAAGCTGTGATCGAGTTTTTGGGTCGTATGGGGCTTTAATAAATATTTGAAGGTATGTTTGGACACAAGTATAGTAGGAAAATATGTTAGGAATTTTTTTATATTAAATTTATGAGACAACACAAGAATACAACTTTTTCTCTTTCTTCCTTTGAAGTTTTTTTTTCCATCTAGCATCTGGCCGTCATGTTTTCAAATGCTGACTACTCCCGTATAAGGGAATTTGGGCGGACTTATACATATGGACCAATGAGAGTTTCTGTTGCATTTCGCAATTGTATTACAAACGGATTCAATTGTGTCGTCACACACAACGCAATACTATATCGGCCAAAGCGTTCTAATTCAAAGGTGAATTGCGATAATTAAAATGTAAGATCTTAGATCTTGCGGTTTATTTTGCCTACAAGATCCAGACAGACGGACGACACCGTCCCGTCTTTGACTGGCGTATTAAATCAATTGATCGGAACAAAATTCAAACTTGATCTGTAACTTGTGATTAAGCAATGTACCAAATGTAAAATGAATATCTGCAAGCATGACGGAGAAAAGTGCGGTAAAGTCCAATGGACATGACTTGATAAATAATCTATGGACCGGAACAAAATTTGAACTTGACCTGTAACTTGTCATGGTAAAGCAATGTACCAAATATCAACGAAAAATTGCGGAAACTGATTTTGCAGACGGACGAACAATTCAAATCTAAAGTCCTGGCTTCCCCGGTAGATGAAGCATGCAAACAAATACCGACGTAATCAATCTCGTGATACATTTAATTCCTAATTATAATGCAGGTATATATAACAGGTAAGCAAAAGGTGTGGTACAGTTGCGATGGGAATTTCAACAGATGGTTGGAAAACGGGCTCCATGACCATAAACGAATACTATATATACACTGAATTAAGTGAAATAGATCTAATCCATATAATATTGATACTGTATTGACATCACATTTTAAAATATCAGTAAAGGGCCCAGGGTATATGCAAAATCTCATTTCTGACTGAATTCTATTCTCAGTCTGTGATCGTGGAACCAAGACTACACAGATATTGTCATCAATTTCAAAGTGCTTGTGCATTGGAGAAGAATACTGTATCTCTCCAGCAAAAGTACTGGAAACTATGGAAACGGTACATATTTTTACCCGTCACAAGCTTGTACATGTATGATGTTATTCTTGGGTCATGACGTGTAGAACTTAAGGTAGTATCAGCATGCAGCAGTCATCAAGATGCGAGATAGTTTCTTTTGCATCATATGAATAAAATGCCCTAACTTAAAAATTACATGGGGTAGATGGACAAATTAATTCTAAAATATTCAACAAACTGTATGTTTTCAAACATCAAAGTAGATTGTTGGGAATCAAAATCCTTACAATGCTCACATCGTGTCAAAATTCTTAGCATGAGAACTGTGAGAGTACAAACTGCGCTCACTTTGTAACATTTCCTTAAAACTCAACAACCTGCAATTTTCTTAAAAATTGAAGAAAACCAAAATCCTTCCCACATGCACACCTTGACCCAAATTGCGACATGATCTATAGTGGTCCACAAAGAAACTACATAGTAGCAAGTTTCGGCTTGGAATCATAGGCGTAGCTTGGGTTCGAATATTACCGAAGCAGGGGGTCTGGGGGGCGCAGCCCCCCCAGAAGCTATCGACATTTTAACAACGTAAAAGGTGGGTTTTTTTTTTTTTTTTACCGAGGCAGCTGCCTCGGTTGCCTCAATGGAAGCTACGCCACTGGGAATGTAACAGAGCTGGAAGTGCAAATAGAAACAGAACAACCTGAACAGAGGGACGGCCGTACAGACATCGCAGTGCCATAATGCGGAACGGTCTAAAGACAGGCGTATATAAAAGTGATTGAATAAGTTCTCCCGGTCGTCTGCGGATTTGTACAGTTCCCGTGTGTCACACCTCAAAATCACAGACGACAACTTTATTTCACATTGTCGGTAAGCTGAACGTGATTTTGTGGTAACAAGAAAAACATCAATCGATTTTAGGTATATGGCAGGTGATACGTGATATTTAGGGATAAGAAAAAAAATGTATAATGAATCCAATATTTACACATGACCTTTCATAGACCGATCAGATATATATCAATACAGAAACGTTTATCGGTGAATTTAAGTTCAAATTCCACATGATGTCAGGTTTTTAAAATGTCACAAAACTGACGAGTAAATATCTTTGCATATCTGATTAAAATGATTTATATAATATATGCAAAGGAAAACTGAAGATGCTTAATATGTAAAATCTTCCGAATAATATTTTCCATTTCTATAAGCGCAAAAGTCCATGCCAAAGTGTTTGTAAGAATAAATCCATGATTTCGATAATGAGACGAGTGACTTTTCTTCCACAGTAGCTTTTCCTACGGAAAACTGTATAATAGTTTTACCCCGAGAGTAAAATTTCTCCCATATAGTAGGATTCAGGTTTTGTTGGTTGTTTTTTTTTTGTGTTTTTTTTTGGGTTTTTTTTGTATAGAAAAATGTTTGTGAAAGCTAGGCAGTCGAGCTTCAATCATCTTTGCTAGCCAGGGGTTTTCGTTTTAAATTAACGTTTATGGGGAGCGGAGTGGACCGAAAACCCTTGGCTAGCGAAGATGGACTTTAAAGGGAAAGGCAACCCTACCCCTAACCACATGGTTTTATGAATAAAGAATTGCATGTACTTACTGATATCGTTAATGGCAGTCTTGAACAGCAAAAATTCTTGCTTTAAAGAATTCTTTAAAATTGCATGTAACATAAAAGTTTTGTTTAAGAATAGAAGTAGACAATTTGAAAGTGAAAAAGAAGTGTCAGGAAATGCTCAGAGCGCAGGATTTGCACCATTTCCCCCAGACCCCCTGGCCTATTGGGAGTAACATTTAAATCGACTTCATTGCAAAATAAGTTCTGAGTATGGAAATTAGAATGAGTAGAACTTTGGAAACAAGTAGCAAATAAACTAAACATTTTCATGTATAAAAGACTGTCTCACGATCTCCCCTAAGATGTTATGTACACCGGCAAAGGGGTAAATGGGGGGTAGGGGTGGAGGTTGTGAAAAGTACGTAAAAGATCAAGTGCTAGACACCCCACCCCCTTTTCATAAATTCTTGGATCCACCTATAAAGCATATATTTCTGTCAATTAGGGAACTCTTTTCTAGAAATTTAAAGATACTATAGAGTATGGTCTCCATGTAATTAAAAAAAAATCTTTAATTAAAGTGCTAAAATGGAAAATATAGATCTCCAAATTGGAAGATCTTGTTGAAGGAATGTAAGCGGTCAAAGAGTGTAAATATCTTGCTTTGTGGAGCCCTTAACACTGTCTACTGGTATTAATTCATTTAATTTGGTTAAAGAAGCAAATACAGTGAAAAGGAAGTTAAAATAATAGAAATCCCATATTAGTTTATCATGTGTGTATTTACAAATCTTATATAAAAAATGCCAACATTTTACTCATTTTGCATCTCCAAAAAAACGAACTAGATAACAATGAGAGTGATACATCGTTTATACTCAATTACTGTTCAGGAATTGCCTTAAAATGGCATAGGATTTCGGTCAGGATCATGTATGATTAATCGTCTTGATTATATGCAAAATCTATGATATCGGTTGCTCTCTCTCTCTCTCTCTCTCTCTCTCTCTCTCTCTCTCTCCGTGCTGAAAAAGCTGTTAAATGAGTATTTAAAGTCCTTTGATTATTTACACATATTACTGTAAAAGCAATGGTACTATTAGGTAATATTAGACGGACACCTATACAAGTTTATCCAGTACTTTCGAATTGCGAAAAATGTGTTTTGAGAGAGCATGGACATGTCCCCACACCTCTCGCCCTCACTAATCTAATACCTTGTATGTAAACCTTTCACATCCTGTGGGTCACTAATCTAATATCTTGTATGCAAAACTTTCACAATCTGTGGGTCACTAATCTAACACGTTGTATGTAAACCTTTCACATTCTGTGGGTCACTAATCTAATACCTTGTATGTAAACCTTTCACAATCTGTGGGTCACTAATCTGATACCTTGTATGTAAACCTTTCACATCCTGTGGGTCACTAATCTAATACCTTGTATGTAAAACTTTCACATCCTGTGGGTCACTAATCTAATACCTTGTATGTAAAACTTTCACATCCTGTGGGTCACTAATCTAATACCTTGTATGTAAACCTTTCACAATCTGTGGGTCACTAATCTATTACCTTGTATGTAAAACTTTCACATCCTGTGGGTCACTAATCTAATACCTTGTATGCAAGCCTTTCACATTCTGTGGGTCACTAATCTAATACCTTGTATGTAAACCTTTCACATCCTGTGGGTCACTAATCTAATATCTTGTATGCAAACCTTTCACATTGTGTGGGTCACTAATCTAATACCTTGTATGTAAACCTTTCACATTTTGTGGGTCACGTTTATGGGGACGTAACTGTAAGGACAGCATTTTTGTTCTCATAATGCACTACTCACAACGCAGGTCAAAAGGTTAAAATGACTTCACTTTACACGTTCTCTCTCTCTCTCTCTCTCTCTCTCTCTCTCTCTCTCTCTCTCCGTATTAATCAGCAAGAGTCAAATTCGATACATGTAATATGATACATGTATATAATCGCTGAGTTAAAAAAGCTGAATAAACTTAGTTCGAAAGATATAAAAGGATATAAAAGGCCTGATGCAGAGACAGATCCAGGATCTTCCAATAGGGAGAACTTTTAAAGGATGAATGCTATTTTTAAAGACAACGGTATGAGCGTCGAACAATCTAATCGTCGAAGGACTGGGGGGGGGGGGGGGGGGGGGCTTAGAAAAATTGCTTTGATTTTGATTGAAGCAACTAGTGACTTCTGAGTCGTATTTTAAAGAATTTTTTTTTATATTGCCCAAGACTAGATAGAATGTCGCACCGACATTGGATAGAATGTATTGAAAAGGTTATACTATGAAATATGTGTGTAATTTAAATAGGGAGGGTTCCTTATTCCGACAGCAGACAGAATAGCAAGCGTACTAAGACCCCCTCCCCCAACTATTTCCAAAAAACAAAAACAAATGATGATTAATGAAAGTAAGTGAACCGCTACGAAAGTTGACCGCGGTCTGTTGTTAATCAATACAAAGCTAAATTAAACAACAAGTTCTATATATCGGAATCTCGAAGCTGAAGGAGAAAATAGCTTTCAACTTTTAACTACATGATCATAAGGGCGCGGACAATGATCGAAGTGGGTTACGAACGGTCACAGTAGGTTGAACTGAACATATTGTTTTATCACAATAAAACAAGCAATTTCAGAGAATTGTGACTTTTTTTTGAAAGACAGGTGGGGTGGGATAATGGCTGTTAATTTGGTTTTCCCGCGTTTCGAAGAATAGCAACGTGCTCAAGCGCAGAAATACAAGGCGTGACCATAGTTTAAGAGGATTACTGGCATAAAAAATAAGCCTCCTTATTTAGTATTATAAATATATGTTATTTGATAAATAAAAAGCTTGGAATAAAGTGTTTTGCGAAGTTATCGCCAGGTTAAAGTTTTGTGATAGGTGAACCAAGGCAGGGGTGAGAAAAAGGTCATTCCCAACCAGGTGAAATTGATAACACATACAAGTATGCAAATTTTGATAGTAGGAAAACCACGTAATTATAATGATGCATGATTGATATCTAGTGATGTAAATCAGTATGTATTGATCGATTGGTGACCTATAAGCAACACAGGCGGTGCAGATTATTTAAAGTCAGAAGTGTTTATATATGCAAATGTAATTATTTTATGTGCGTATAATGTGTATTTGACACCGCCGCAGTTTCTGCAGAGCTACACCCATAATACAATTAAGCTAGACATTCGTTATTTATATTTCATTTCATTTATAAAAGGGTTTCAAACAAGTCACTATGTGTAATAAACAAAATTCATATTTAGATATATCTATTCATTTCATCAAGTACCGAGGGATGACCCTTAAAAGCTTATTTCCAAAGGGATCCTTAAGTTATATAATTAATAGGTTTAATAAAGAAAATACGAGAGAGAGAAAAATAATCATACTGGAATTTCGACGGTGCGCAAAGAATATTGCATAATGCACAAGAAATAATTATATTAACTAGTACATGAACATTTCTATTTGCAGGACTTCTAGTAATGTTATTATTTGGTACAAAATGATAACCAAGATAAGTTAGTATATTTTCACGATCAACAATAAAACCCTGGTTTAATCATATTTATGTAACTTTTACCACATTGGATGAGTCTAAAATATGACAGATAATACTCTCTCTTGGACCCAGGTTTAAAATCAATCTTATACGTTTCTTGTGATCTATGCTCGAGTTGCTTACTACTACCATAATGAAAGGAAGAACAGACATAGTCAAAATAATATTGTATCAATGCAGAACATAGGGCTTTTCTTGACTGCATATAAAGACAACATCTCGTTTCTTTTATGTAAGTATAGTTATAGTTTTGATGCAAGGTTGCCCGCACTTGACAGTCTTTTTTTTTTTTTTTTTTTTTGGTTTTTTTTTTTTTTTTTTTTTTGAAACTTTTGTAACTGTTAAGTAAGTAAGTAAGTAATTTTTATTTAAAGTCGGAAAACTATATACAGGTAAACAATAAACATGAGCTAAGAGCTCTTTAACCGACTAGTTGCAAGTACTTTAACCAACCAACCCCCCCCCCCCCCCCCAAAAAAAAGATTTAAAGTTATATTGTGATAATTATGATTATATTAGGACGTCATCGATAGAAGATATAGTAAAACTGCATACATGTATGATTGTTTGAGCATATGTTATTGCATATATAATATACAACAGGTTTGAACACAAGTTCTTACAACTTACGAGGTTCTCCCCTTAGATTAATTGATAACAATTGTCATAAAACATATGTATAGATAAAATAAATACATGTACATATAGCATAAAGTGAATAACTATCATGGAAATCTGCCTGAATTAAGTATAAATTTGTGAACAGCAATAAAAATTTTGCTGTTAGTTTCATACCCCAAATTGTCACTGCCCCAAAGTAAAATCCGTGTATCAATAATAGATAATTCTTGTATTTGAAAAAGTCCGTTGAACATAACATTTCTTATAACTGAAAATCTTTTACAAACAAAGAAAAAATTATATGCATCTTCTCTCATACCACAATAACAGTTAGGAGAATTGAAAATGTTTTTTCGGTGTAAATCATAGTTAAGCAAACAGTTATGTCTTAATTTAGTATGAATTATATTTACTATTCTTTTTGCCAAGAAGAAAATGTTTAGGCACTATTGAAATATTGATATTAGTAGAAATGTTTCGATGGAACTGACAGATAGAGGTTGTTTCCTTTGCTTCGTTTGCTAAAGAGTTCCATTTGCGAATGGCATCTGGAAAAATGATTTGTTTTATGTTTTTTGCTTAGTTCTAGGAGGTATATAGTCATATTCGTAACGAGTATTGTGGCGCGATGTATCCTTTCGAAAATTGTCAATAATATCACCTAAATATTGTGGTACAAGAGTGAAGTGAATTTTATACATTGTCATTATTTTGCGATTTTCCGTCTTTTACTTAGTGTTTCCCAACCCGTTTCTAAATATAATGATTCTTTGGATGCAAGAATTGGCAGTCTCGTTACAATTCTAGCTGCATGGAGCTGTACTTTTTCTAACTTTTCAATTTCTGCAGAAGAATTTCCATCCCATACGACTGAAGCATATTCTAGTATACATGTAGGTCTAACAAAAGTCATATACAATTTAGATACATGTAGTTTGTTTCTACATAAAGTGAATTTGAGTTTCCTTAGAAGTCCTAGTTTTTAATACGCATTGTTTACAATGCAAGGTGAAGACAACGAACAGTGATCAATCTCATTACTCCTACATGCAATACAAAATAGATAGTTGGGCAAACACGGACCCCTGGACACACCAGAGGTGGGATCAGGTGCCTAGGAGGAGTAAGCATCCCCTGTTGACCGGTCACACCCGCCGTGAACCCCATATCCTGATCAGGTAAACGGAGTTATCCGCAGTCAAAATCAATGTGCTAAGAACGGCTTAACAATCGGTATGAAACACGGCAGACAGCATTTGACACAATGCGAGGTTGTATTGACGAACTAGATCGTTATAACGACCATAGAATTTGCGAAATATCATTGATATACACAGACCATTTTAAATCATTGGAAAAAGTGAGACCAAGATGTTTGTGGGAAGAAATGATTTCTAATTGACAATTTTGAAAAAGCAGTCTTGGAATTTCATTATGCTTTGCTTTGGTAAAAAATAAAACTTTAGTTTTATTAGCATTAAATTTCAAAAGCCAGTTATTTGACCATTCTTCAAGAATTTTGAGATCATGATTCATAACATTTTCTGTATTACATATATTCTGCATATTGAATTTAATTATCATCTGCGTACAATCTACAAAACGATAACATATTTTGTGCTACATCATTAACATAGATTAAAAACAAAAGCGGTCCTAGTACAGATCCTTGAGGCACTCCAGCATTGTTAGTTAAACTGGATGATAACAAATCCGTATACATCACTTTCTGACGTCTATTACACAAATAACTTTTAAACCATTGAAAAAGATTTCCACATATTCCATATTTTTGTAATTTAAAAAGAAGTCCCTTATGCCAAACCCTGTCAAAAGCTTTAGAAAGATCACAAAAAACCATACAACATGATCTACCTTCATCAATATTCTTCACTATACTGTGATGTATTTCAATAAGTTGGTAAACTGTAGAGTGATCAGGCAAAAAACCAGCTTGGTACTTATAAAACAGGTTGTTACTATGAAAATAATTAAAGACATGTTTAAAAATGATTCTTTCCATTATCTTTCTGTATGTATGATTAAGTCTTTAGAAAGTCAAAGGATTACAAAAGGACAAGGGCTTTGTATCCCCCCCCCCCAAAGATCTGTATATTAATACACAATAGAATTAAACGAAAGCAAATTTTATAAGTCTGTAAATTAAATGTCCTCTTATTTTGACAAGCAGGTCATTATATAAACTTTTCAATGATTTATAAAACAGAAATTGAAATTTAGTTTGAAGTATCAAACTACATCTTCGTGCAAGGTATATGGATTGCACAGTGAAAGCCTAGGTTTTGTTTTCCATTAATGATCAGCGTTAATAATACGTTTTGTGTAGGTGTGCATCAAATTTTAGGAGTAGGCCAGGGATCTGAATATCATTTTATTCTGAGCCTTATGGTATACAGTTTGAGTCCTTTTGCGAGCGGTCTGTACATGTCTATAACGGGAAGGGCGAAAATGACACAGACGAGACATGGAATCGAAACGGGCCTCCTGAATCTCTATTCGGGTGCGCTCTGTCAACTGAGCTGTCTGGTCACCGGGCTTTGAATCCGTCTGACCGCCACATTCCTTCCACACAAATAAAAACACCTAACCAGGATCTTTACCCTTTGGCAGACATTTTACCATCAGTTCCTGGAACTGGTCTCTGGTACCAAATGTAACAGGAAGGGGGAAAATGCAAAGGATTAGTCCAAGATTTGAAACCTGACCCCCTGAATCTCTAGTCAGGTGTCCTACTAACTGAGCTCTCTGACCACCGGCGATCGAACCCGTTTGACCGCTACTAAAGTTGTAGCCAAAGCAAAAAAAAGGCTTGAGTTGATATCTCATGTCATGGCGTATCCAATCGGAATTATATGGATCGGGATCACTTATAAGTTTACCTCTCCGTACATATATGAAAAAGTGAAGATAACAAACATTGATCAATCTAATAGCTCATATAAAGAATACCAAATTGATAGTTGGGCAAACACGGATCCCTGGACACACCAGTAGTTGGATCAGTTGCGTAGGAGGAGTAAGATCCCCTGTTGACTCACATCTGTCGCGAACCTTATCTTTTGACCAAGTAAACGGAGTAATCCGTAGTCAAAATAACGGTTTAGCAATAGATATCAAACACGTCAGACAACATTCGACTAATGACCTAATGACAGGTTGTATTTGCAAATTAGATAATTATAACTACCATATAATTTGTGAGATGCTGAATTTCAACGAGACTGTTGAAACCCTTCAATACAGTATGTTTCTGCAAATGTGATGAAGTGACAATGTGCATTGGATTTCGTTTTCTATACCAATAGTTTATCAGTCTCATTAAAAAAAACAACCTGGTACGTGCAACTCCAGGTAAAAACCAAAGGGCAATAGTGTGCACCTTCTTTTGTTGCTTACCTAAAATTCATTGTGCTTTCTGTGCATCGACATTGAAAGAATGGAACATGATAGTCCCTCCGTAAACCATTGCTCTGTGAAAGAATGTTTTGTGGAAACGATGAAATAGAGGCCGTCATCACGATTTGAGCCCAGATAAAGACCGGTGCAAAGCCTGAATTCTGTCAATGTTAGAAATGGATTTGAAAGATCATGAGCATGTTTGGATTAGGCTTAATGGAGGTTGGAAACTAGCGACGCATGGTGTGTTTAAGCTCACATTTTCCATACTCTACAGGCCATAATTGCATTCCATGTCGTCAGAAATGTCCTCAATAAATACAAAATATCCAAGTTTTATTTCATGACCATTTGGAGGAATTCCAATAGGACTACCTTGACCTCTGATTGACCGGAGTATTATTGAGGACTGATGTGCATGTCAAGTCCCTCAGTTTGGTTGATTATTTCTCTTCTAAATAAACCGATTATTTTAACAGCATAATCTACGGATCGCTGAAGCATCATGTCTCAGGTGAGAGATACATGGTCCATGAAATTTTCTATGAAATTCATTATAGTGTGTATTTATGTCGCAGAGTAATTATTATATGTTGATGTGCACTATATATATATATGGGACTCTAACTTTGTACACGTGCATAAATGTGTATTGAACGTTAGTTTTAAATTCTAGTTTCAACCCTATATGTAAAATGTATTTAGAGTATATAAACGGTTAAAGGAACTGGTTCACGATTTTTTATCAAAAATATTTTTCATTTTTTATGTTAACATTGAAAATATAACTCATTTAATGTTGACAGCCAAAATTTTGACCTTCTGAATGCAACAATAAAAGCAATATTTTAGCCTTAAATCTGTGTTATGTAAACAAACATTCGTGTCATTTTATGTATACAAACAAACAAGTGAAATATTGATTTTGTAATATAAAGCATCTTAATTTTGCATAGTCACAAATTTTCACTTTTAGATAACACGTTTTACCCCAAAAATGCTTGAAATGTGAAAGATATGATAAACTTAGATCGATATCCATTTCGTTTGAAAATTTCGTAAACAATAACATACCACAATCTTTGTTTACAAAACAAATTATAAACTCTCTAAAATGAGCTTCTGTGATAATGTATAACCTTAATTTTTATGTGAACTCTTTTAAACACATTAGACAGTAGATTTTGATCATTAAAAGTGAAAAAGAAAATATTGAGGAAAATCGTGAATCAGTCCCTTTTTAACAGACGATCCTGATTAGGGTGTATTTATATCTCCAATGTTGTTGCCTTTGATATATCTACGAAATGTAATGATAGTCATATCCTTAAATATGCGTTGCAGTTGTAAACAGTGCATGCATGAATATATGATTTTTTATGTTTTAAGGATACATGATACATACTACAATCCCCCTCCAGGGTACATATGTAGAACTGTATATATATATTTTTTGTATTTAAGTAAATTGTAAATGATATTATGACTTTAGGAATTTATCAGTCTCGTCTTTTGAAGTCATCTAGCCTCCCCCGTATGATTTTGATTTTTCTCTACGAATTATATATTTTTGGTGTTATTTGCAAAACCGTTTAATCAATCAAAACTTATCATAGGCTTGTCCCACCTATACCCCCCCCCCCCTCCCCCTCTTTAAATTCATGTCGTAGATTTTTACAGAACTTGACATTGGCACATTTATGTAAACTTTAAACTTGTAACTGAGGAGTAATCGTGTTTACTTCGTGATCGGGGGGGGGGGGGTCAGTATATGTATGACAACATCGGGGAAAAAATGGTCTTAATCAATGCTTTTTATAAAAACGTAAACTTGTGTTCTTAAGGATGTATCTCTTCAAATGGAAATTTCAGCCGTATATTCCCATGTGTTCTTAGCCTTGATATAACCAAATTATCTTAGATGGAAAAGGTAAATTAAATCGTTTTACACATATTGAATGTACATTTTGTAATTACATCATGACGTAATGATTGGCCGTAGGAATTATTCTTGTACTGATGATGAAAATTAGAAAAGAAATTACAAATTAAAGAGTTCAAAGTTCATAAAATGTGTTGAAGTGAAGAATGAAAAGAATAAAAAAAATTTGGTTGTTGAATTACGTGCAGACACTTCTACATACATTAAATGGGATATTGTAACTCGGTGAATATATTGACTGCATTCAAGGTGTTTGAAATCATCCCTTCAATAGTGTTGCACATTACATTCACCCCAATAATTGGACATACCGACGGGTTGAATATAAGTTGATCGATGAATATACATATGATTAAGAAATTCATATAATCTCGTTTAAAGAAAACCAAAGATTTTTGGACCGATGAAAATGGAGTGTACAGCAAGAAAGATTAGCATCTGTTTACAAATATGTTAATTATTCAACAAAAAAATGTCAAATTTGATGGCTATTAGTTAACCTGTGAAAAGTCAATTACCGACGACCTTTAGAATATTTAAATGAGGTAAAAAAAAAAATTGCTGAGCAGTGATACTACGTTATAGAATTTTATTAAAATGGAAATTATGGAACTAAATATTGACAGACTGGTCACGTGACATTTGATTTGTCTTATAAGTAATTAGTAAGAATCAATATTGCGCTAGAAGAAATAGTCTCATCACCAAAGGTAAGATAATTTTCTGTTCGCATTACGAGTAAGCCTATCAAAGAATGAATTCAACATGCACGTACATGTGGACATTCTATACATTTCTTGATCTTAGTATATGTTTTACAGCCATCACAATTTTTGTTACAGAGTTACTATATATGGTAAATTAAAAAAAATTCAAACCACACAATAGCGATATCATAGTATCATTCATTATCTACATACACATGTATACAATAACACTCCTAACTGGTGTTTATTTCGAGATAAAAGCTCCGACTTTCAACTTGACAAGAAAACCTATATATTTATAGAAAGTAACACAATTTAAAGTTGTATGCATTACGGGAGCATAGAAATACTTCACTGATTATTTTTCTACCACAACGATACTTCAACGTGTAAACTACACAAACATTTATTCCTCAATCAAAATGTAAAATGTTGATTTCATAGTTTTAAAGTCGTCAAATTTTGCTATATCTGACAAGAAAATAAAGTTTGGACTTTATATTTAAGTGTCTTTTTAAACAAAAAATTGTAAATGTTCTTTTTAGTTCTATATAACATCATATTTCAAAAGCTTCAAGTTCTATATGAGCCTTGGGAAAAATACTTTTATACACATTGGAACTTATTCAGATGAGATAGTTTTAGGTCTCAAGATTAATGTAGCACTAACGTTCTCTACTTCATATGTAGTTTAGAAATCTGTACTTGACAATTATTATCATGAACATATTACGAATTTTCTATACTTTATTAGAACAAGACGGGGCATTTCTCGCAGTAGAAAATAATATGATTACGAGGGGGAAAAACCCTGCGGGAACGTGTTTTTTGTCTTACAAAATAGAACCCCAAAATAGAAACTAAGTAAGAGAAATAATCAATGAAGTGTTGGTCACTGCTGTCTGTTCTCGAGAAAGACAGGAGAATTCGACAAAGAAATCGACGTTTCATCAAAAATCATTTTTGAAAGGTTAATCATAAGTCTACCATTTTTATCTGTTAATTGTATACTATATTTTTGCTTACAAATATCAAAGTAAATCACATTTACCTATATCAATATTTCGAAGAAAAAAAATTAAAAAAGGTTTTTCTTTAGATATTAAATAAGTCTCTCCACAGAATGGTGATCGTAAAGGCTAGAACATTATTCTCTAAATGCATGTTCAAGAAGACGATTTCTGATTGACCCAACATACCATAAAACATAGATACACGTACTTTATAACGTTCCGTATAAGTAAATGAATGAATTCAGGATTTGTGTTTTATGGGAATTGTGACACTTTAGATATAATTCCATTGCAAACTGAAAACCAGGGAAGATTTGCGTTGGGGGATCATTTTTAAGGAGGAATACCTTGACACACCAGAGAAGATATAGATGAAAAGTGGAGGATATGTACAATAATATTTTGAAATTGAAAAGTTTAAAATTTACTTTTAGTAAAAAAAAAAATAAAAAATAAAAATGCAGTTTAGTAGAAAGTAATCTGGAAAAGAAAAATGAAACCCTTGCTGTACTCCAACTCGTGATCTACAAATAGCAGTCGACTCCTTCACCTACTGAGCTATCCAGCTAGGCAATTAAATTTAACAAGAATATACAAATATTGCAGATATTTATGTTTGCATTCATATTTTAAAAGTAAGTCAGCCATCATTACGATGTATTATACCTCCTTAAGGACGCGAAGACAAACATTTATATCAGTATTACTTGCTCTTTGCAGATGAATAGAAAGTATCTGGGAGTTGTGTTGTTGCTCTTTGTACATGCTGCCGACGCCCAGTTGGAGACTTTAATTCCAATAATTGGCGGTTTGGCTGGTGGGTTATTAATGGGTTTTGGAGTAAATGAAATGAACAACAACATTAATGCCCCCGTGATGATGATGCCAATGAACGGAGGTTCTCCATCCATGATGGTACCAATGAGGCCGGTTGGAATGCCTCAGACGGTAGCCATGGTGTCACCTCTTTCGTCACCTCAAATGGTTAACATGAATGGCAATGGGATGATGATGCCGATGAATGGAATGATGATGCCAATGACGACTGCAAACGGTGGCATGAAAGGCATGTCGTACAATGGAATGGTAATGGTGATGAATGGCAACACTATGATGGGTGGAGGAATGATGAGTGGAAATGGTGGCATGATGATGAATGGAAATCGTATGATGAATGGAGGAAATGGTGGCATGATGAATGGAGGAAATGGTGGCATGATGAATGGAGGAAATGGTGGCATGATGAACGGAAATCGTATGATGAATGGAGGAAATGGTGGAATGATGAATGGCGGAAATGGTGGAATGATGATGAATGGAGGAAATGGTGGAATGATGAATGGAGGAAACGGTGGCATGATGAACGGAAATCGTATGATGAATGGAGGAAATCGTGACATGATGAATGGAAATGGCGGGATGATGAGTGGAAATGGCGGGATGATGAGTGGAAATAGACGCATGATGATGCGGGACGACGATTCCGACAGAGACAATGGCGATAGGAGTAGCAGGTCATCAAGAAGAGGTGTACTAATGCCCGTCACCAGTGTCGCTCGTAACCGACTCCCAGCTTGTAAGTGTCTGCCCTCGTAAAATGACTTTAACATATGTTACACTTATATTATGAAAATCTACCGACATACACGTATTTTGTTTTGCAGATATAATGAGGCGGAGGAGATTAGTGTAAAAAGGAATTCTTTCGATTTGTTTTGTTTGTTTTCCTGCATCCAGAAGTCGAAAATGGTATGTTTTCTAGTTCTTGTTACCCTAAATGCTTTAATATTTGACTTTAGCATGTTTATTTTTAAAGGATGTGTAAGTTGAAAAACATAAGCATGTTTGCTTTCAATTTCAGATTGTGTTGTTCAAACTACAGTTGCCAACATTGATCAGGGACGTTTTTGTTTTTTTATTTTTGTTACGAAGTTGTGAATTTTACATGTGTACATATGAATATTATATTTTTGTTAAATATATATTGTTAACCTTTTGAAGTTGTATCATTCTTTATAATTACTCTGCGGCTGAAAGTGCCCTGTTCGATTCAAGACATGGAATTTAATGATATGCGCTGATAATCACAGACCGTTTTAGACACTATTTCCAAGCTGTTGACGACTCTATCTCAAATGGACCGTAAAACAACACAGAAACAAACCAACATCCCCATGAATGTAGCGACATATATTCTAGTTGCAGTATAACAAAATTAGACCAACTCAGAAGCAGCGAGAGCTCGCGACCTACCGAACACTGCACCGAAGATGTTTAATACAGATAGCGACCGTTCCTTCAACAAACACCCGGCAATTGAAATGAAATCACGAGTCTCTCGGATATAATTTTCAAAATGGAGATCCTGTATTATGATGGGCGTTGGTGCATCAATTCAATTGTTACTCTGATCAATTCAATTGATGCGCGCAATCGTGCACATCAATGTGGTGGAATGATTGCTCGCAAAATTACATTTGGAGCTCGGTATAAATGATTTGATGAGAAAATATCTTTTAATCATTTGTATCTTGGCTGTGGTGTTTTTCCTTTTATAAAAAGTGTACAATAACTGGAGATACACCAGTGGGCGGAACCATCATTTGCATATTTTTTAAAGCTATGCTGTGTAAATAAATTATTGAACACCACCTGACAATTTCAACACATCGTGAAGTAATAGTTATAGTATATTTATTTCGGTGTACCATGATTTATTTGGACGAAGGGCGGTGACGAGTGCGAAGCACGAGTCTCCGCCCTTCGTCCAAATAAACCAAGTTGCACCGAAATAAATATTCAATAACTTACATGTACTTGTATCATGACCAATTAGAAATATAATATCTGTCATGTGACTAGTGGTTATTGCTTGATTTTTTTAATTACTCCAATGAAAAGTAAAGTTCTTGTCAGGTGATCGCTTGGGTATTTTCCTCTTCCCGCCATGCATGCTCATCGCGCACTTATCGCCCGATAGTTGGTGAGAGTGGATATGCAGAATGTGTCTGATCAGACCACCTCAGCTATGATCATTGGCGATTTACACGATTTGGGTTTACAGTTTTTATTCAATTAAACCTAAATCGTGTAAATTGCCAATGATCATAGTTGAGGTGGTCTGATCAGACACGTTCTCAGAGAGCTCTACTTATAATGAATGAGAACGTGATTTTAACTAATACATAACAGAGACGAAAAGTAACATTTTTGGGTGATCCGAAATGCATGTCTACAAAACATATGAAGAAAAAAAAAAATTTGGTAAAAAAAAAAAAATAATAGTAATAATGGGGTGGGGGTGTTCATGATCCATGCCCCAAGTGCCTGTGCATTGTTTAGAATAAAAAGATTCTCAACAAATTACAATTTCCTTCTATGTTGCTTGGTCATCAAATAGAAATTATCTTATTCAGAATGTGTGTGATAGTACACTTGTACAGTCTTTTAGTGTCGCATAATTTACGTTCCGGGTAGTTTAGCATATATTTTTCGTTTCGGAGTAATGTAATGTCGGGGACCGCCCATGAAAGTTTGGTTCTGGGCACACATGTTAAGATATACTTCACCAATATTTATCAGGTATTTTCTCGTAATTACGAGATTATTTTTTCGTAATTACGAGATCTTTTCTCGTAATTACGATACCATATTATATCGTAATTACAATATTGTAATTAAAAGATTTATATAGCGCCCTGTCAACATTAGTTCTCTAAAGCGCATTACAAATGTGAGAGAAAAGATAATATAAAATCGATGTGCACATACATGTGAATAAGATATTCATAGTGTCAGAATCAAAATGCATCATCATTATTATTATTAATATATAGCGCCTAATGTAGTGATATAATTACCCTAATGACATATAAAACAATTTAAAACAACCATTAGGAGTAGTTAAATACATAGAAAGGACATAAGTACAACAAACTACAGTTCAAATAGCAGCTGAAGGTTTTTAAATACAATATATAGTGGAAGGTTTTTTTATTTTTTTATTTACATGATAGTAATAGGCTTTCGTAGTGCTCTCTAAGAGACACTCGCACAATGTATCAGTTTATCCCTGTAAAACAAAATACATTTACTCCATGCAGTATGGCTAGCATTATACATGTACTTCAGAAATGAATTTTATTTTTGAAAATACATGTACATGATCATGATGATTTGAACTGTGACGCATCACGTCGGCATAATTCATGAAACGCGTTAATCTTTTAGATATCATTTCTGTCAGAATTTCCAGCCGTTAAAATAGACCTACTATTTTATATCAAGATTTATTGTTCATGGATTCACGTAGTCTTGCTTTCCCCAGACTCTCGCTCTCGAGACTTTGCACGAGCTCGTACAAAATCTCGGGAGCGAGAGCTCGTGCAAAGTCTCGAGAACGAGAGTCTGGGGAAAACAAGAAGTACGGATTCAAGAAGAAATTTGGGCCATTACTAAACTCTAAAGAACCCTTGGGATTTATTTTATTATTACAAGTCTTTAGACTGTTTGACTGCATTGGTTATTGATGATAGTGCAAATATAAATCACACTAACAAATTTCCATCCATCTATAACCCGTTTTATTCATTAATTTTTATTAGAGAAAGGTGTTCTCCTTTCTGTTATCTCAATCCCGATGTACATACAATACGCCAGTTTCGAGATTAGAGCTCTCCTATGTAGGAGGTGCATTTAGTGGAACTTTGAATGCTTAGGTGGGACAGAGTGGTACTACAGTCAATGCGAAAGATGATAAGATTTATAAAAACCGACTTCTTTTTAAATACTTGATGTAGGAAATGTAAAACACCATAAAAAGAAATGTTTTACGAAAGTGGAAAGATAAATACAATGCTATATTTCCAAACAATATCCTGGATATGATAGGTAGGAGCAACAAAATAACGTGATGTAATAAGAATTCCAAGTATTTAAGTACTTCTTGAATACTTATCATTTACTTAGTTTGTGTACCAGTCAAAATTGGGTGATGAAACTGCGTATGATAAACTTACTGAGCAGATTCACTTATGCAGTGATGAATATATGTCCCACTCCCGCGTGTAAACAAGTTGTTTTACACCTTACTAAGTACGAGAGTTCTCCAAAGGGAAATAACTCAGACTTATCTCGAAACCGGCGTATTGATAATACATGTTTTACGGTACGTGTGACCGTTGAGACCAGCGAAGGCCAATAACATCTAGCAACACAACTTCAGGCATTTTAAAAATCCCTCTATTTATTTAACGGGGGAAATATAACGCTGTCGATGTAACAGTGCATGGTGACGTCATTATTAGCTGCTATTATTTTTCTTCTTAGAAATTCTGTCTGGAATTTAAAAAACATTTATGATATTTTACAAACTATTTATTTGTTTATCTACGGGGTTGGCATGCAATGAAGTATACCACACAATCGGAACTCCTCGCCCTTTACTACATAAGTAACGGAGTAAAGGGCGAGGTGTTCCGATTGGTAGTAGTCCCCATCATTTTTAGTCTCGTTCAAACTTCTTCCAGTTAGGCATTATGGGATAGGGATTTCTTAGGAACTACAAAACTACGCAGCGGAACTAACTCCCCGTCGATACCTCATATACGCATAGACCTCTCCCGACTGACCCAGTACAAGAAACAGATTTGTATATTGTGAGTCCGCGATTCTCATGCGGGAAAATACACTAAAGAAGTAGTTCGTAGTTAAAGATTGAAACTATTGACATTAAGAGCATTGATATAAAAGTATGGGTTTTATTTTAAACATAAAATGGTCAAAATATCACCAAAAAGTAGGGAAACTCTGTTCAAATTATAGTGTAAAGTTGATGTTGAACTGTTTACGTTTGACGTTATCTTTTTTCCTATCGGAACTCCTCGAATGTCTCGCGCACTCGACATAGATCTCAGAAATCGGATCACGCGCTCGTCTTTTTCCGTAACCGGTAAGAAGACTCAGACGTGGATCGGCGCAAGAATTGCATCAAATCGATGCATTTCTTCGCCGGAAGCGCGCCCGTGGATGAGAGTTAAAAGGCCAGAACCGAATCCCTGAATAATATGTTATTTATAGTTTCACCACAGATTCAGTTTTGATATCATTAACGTCTTATTCACTCTAATACATAACATGTATGTGGAAATTGATAGTGGTACAATACCTTAGATGTGTATAATATCTTAGATGCATTTGAAAGTTCACATTTCATAGTGTAACGTACGACTATGACGTCAAAGTTACGTTTATGTATACATAACAACCAACTTTGATGGCGTCGATCCACATACGAGGTTCATTTGCGGTTACGGAAATAGCCGAGTAGTTACGATTGAGATCTTAGATGTAATACGATGGCATCCATGAGTGAATTTGATGCATTGCTAGCTATGACGTACGTAACGTAGTGCAGTAGGTTGTGACGTCATAGTTGACAATGCATCAAATTCACTCATGGATGCCATCGTATTACATCCGAGATCTATGTCGAGTGCGCGAGACATTCGAGGAATTCCGATTGATCTTTTTTCGTCATTCTGCAGTGACGTCACACAGTATACGCGGCCGCGTGGTTTTGTAGTTCCTTAGTCTCGTGCAACCAAACGCTCACTCTTCCACGCCCCGCCCACCAATGACAGGATTCGGCTGCCATCGATGCTTACTGTTCATGCACAGCTGGGTTAATATTACGAAACGTTTTCCGAGTTTTGAATAATTGTTTTGTTACGGAATTGACGATGTTTGTTGTTCGGTTGAAACTGAATAACTATATCATATATGCTGCGTTGACCGGTTCAATAAAATGTTTCATCTGCTTGCTTGCTTTTTCATCTTTTATTTTACTATTATTTATGATTTACTTATGAAAAACAGTTAAATATTATCAAGAATTTACATTGCAGCTCAAATACCATCTGTGATTTCCATTAAATGTTCAACTTCAGTTATACTTGAATGGATATTGTAGATCTAGATATCTACATTGAGATATTTACATGCATAATTTTTTTTAATGGTAATGGGTTAATTAGATCATTCCAAGTTTTTATTCCACGTCCACCCAAATATCTATTTCTATTAAAAAAAACCAACTTGCAAATCAACAGAAAGAATGTGTACAATGTTTGATAGACATCATCATTTTGACGGTACAGTCAAGAATATGTTAAATGACACACAATAGAAAACTTGGATTATAAACAAGAATATTATAAAGACTCGGACCAAAAAACAATTTCCTGTTCGTAAAACATCTGTTTTAATTAGTTACCCAACCTCTTGTACTATAGTACATATTGTAATTACATAGGATCAGCAACACAATATAATACTTAGTTAAAGGAGTAGTTTATTATAAATAGGACAATAAATTAAGTACCACATGGTTTTTTTTTTTTTATTTTCAACAAATAATTCAAAACTATGGAATAATCATTGTTCTTTAAGAATAAATGGTTTACAATATCTGTCTATTTTAATTGTCAATGAATCAGCACAAATTCTTACATTTTCTTAGTTGTGAGCATTCACACATTTCGAAGGAAAATTTAAGTAATCTACTAGTTTATATTCATCATAATGTAAGTTTTCCCAAAGTTAGACATAAATTTACTCTCTTATAAAATGTTTATCATTTTAAATAAATTCCTCACATTGTATACAAGTAGTACACAATGAATTCACATGCTCTACAATTTTCTCTTCAACCCTGGGTTTTGCGCAAGAGTTAGTAGGGTGCAAACTATCCAAATTTATTGATGTCTCCATATATATACATGTACTAACTGGTGGGAATACACTGATCGACAGAGATACAGAGGTGCAGGTTCTTTGGATATCATGAAACCTTTGTCTGCCAAAATGAATTCCCCTTCCAGAATAATTCAACCCACCATCAGTTAACAAAGGAGTTTGTAAAATCCACTATTCTCTGTAACAGCAACATCTGACATAGATCCAGTAAATAATTCACTAACAAATATGATAATAATAATAATAGCCTTTATTTATCCAAGATAACACAAATTAGCATACAGCTAGTTTCCATTGTGTCCCCTAAAGGATTACCATCCACAAGTCCCCTTTAGGTTGTAGCTGATTTGTAGTCAGAATGTATAATTTGTAACTGTAGTTTTAAAGAAGATTGTTTCTGTGATTTCCTTTCTGCACAATCAATGGTAGCAATGGTTGTTGGGAATTGAGCTTTTATTCAGTTGTCATGTTGTTAATATCATTCCTATAGGACTATATTGAAACACAACCTAACACAACATAAGGTCAATTCAGGCACAGAACATATCACTGATACACTGTGTTGAAATACAAAATCTTGATGCCAAGTCTTTGATTTCAAAATTATGTCTCAGCCTCATCAGTGTTAATAACAACTGCGATTGTTTTGTCATATTTGTTATGTCCCTCCTTTTTTTACACACTGGGGAATTTGCTCAGATGTATAAAAAACTCTAACAAAGTACAAAATGTGGCATGTCTCAAATTTATATAATTTTTTTTCTCTTGCTGTAGAGTACTGTTAATGTCAAAAGGGGTGGCCTGTTGGTGGGGTTAATCTTGGGCTTCCATTGATAACTGGAGTTGCAGATGATGATTAAGTATGCTCTGTTGATGAAAGGCATTTTCTGCTGTTGTTAACTGGTCTTGTAAATTCTCTGACTTGTGCTGCTGTTACAAGTATATCCAATGAATCTATAAAGAAACAACAACAATTTTTTTGGCATTTGGAAGTAAAACATAAGGTGACCTGACCTATTACATGAAAGATATAGCTATGCATACATTACACCCAACAATTTATTAGCTACTTATAAAATTTCAGTTTGCTCGAATTATTATGAAATCTAAATTCGAATTTAAAACCATTTATTACAAAATATATATGGACCCTGGTATGATCTATTGTAGGAATCATGGAACGAAAACTTTGAATATGGTGCTCTTACAGTCATGTTATGATATGTATGGCTGAGCAGGGAAAATTTAAGACACCAGACCAGAAACTGCATATATATTGGTGTAAACATTAAATGAATTGACCCTAGATATGAAAATAGTTTAGATAGGGGATTCTTTTTAATAGATAATATTATAGTAAAAAAAAAAGTATTGTGTAGCTCTTAGCACAGGTGCTTGGGTTCATGACACCCCCTCCCCCTCCCTTGAATAACCTAGCTACACGAATTGTTATATTCAAAGGGGGAAATTCTTAAAAAGAGCTATTTTGGGGTATGCATGACATTGTTGACATGCATTAGTAGGATTTTCAACAAGAAATAATTTAAATCAAGTCGTGCAGGTTATGAACAGGACAATTCTTACTTGGTAAATCATTAATTCGAATATAATATCTTTGATTTAATCTATTTTAAAATTATTCGATCATCATACAGAGAAAGATGATTTACAACAGTGATTAGCGTACAAGTAGATGCTAGATCTAATACGCAAGATCGCGACTACTTTTTCCGTCTTGGTTTTAAATTTTACTTTCCCCTTTCAAAGTCTCGCGAGACCCAGAGTATGCGAGAATTTGGGCATGTTGGTAAATAGTACCAGTTCTGCAACTTTTGTCGTGATCGATTCACCCGATTTTAACAATGGTGTACTATCATTGCATTTCAGTATACTGTAGTAATGATTCAAGAAAGAAACATAATACGCAGAAATATCCACAACTGATAGATTTTAATGGAAATGTGGTGGATTTTTTCCCCACTGCTGTCAGCCAGGAAATTCCCAAAGCTGAGAAGAGCTTGCGTCAAAATATATAGCTTCGCGAGCTAAATTCAGAAGTTAATTTTTCCTGTATCCAGACGTTTTTACACACCTTTCATATAAAAATGCTTTTAATTGTGGAAAGCACATGGAGGTTAAATCGTCTTCCGATGCCATTGTTTTGAATAAACAAAAAATGCCCAAGATCGACACGCTTTTCCGGACTTCTTTACAAGAGAGTTCCGCTAACTCGGTATTTACGATCTTGCGTATTCGGGAGAAGGGGGGGGGGGGGTCCTGAACCCAAGCACCTGTAGCTCTTAGTACATGTATACACATGACATGGGCATGTATTATTATCAGTCCCTAATTTAACTATTACTATTAACTAATACATAATTGTCTGCTAAGACTAATTTACTTTCTGTGCCGGTCCATTCTGCTCTTACTGTGGGGCCTACCGCACGCCTTTATCCAACGTAAACATTAATCTTTATGTGATTTTGGGTTTGGAAATGGAATAAACATTACTTCTAGTATCCTTTCTGGGTAACGTGAATCACTGTTGCATTTCCCCGATGCACACAATTCCACCAATTTTATGAGAACTCGAAGTAATCAGGCTAAAACATCTGTACCTCAAAACCTCCGTCATCATAAGTTTTGACGGAGGTAATGGCGGACAATTCTTCCGAGATTCTGATTGGCTGTGCGGAGATGATAACCGCACCTCCCCTGACGACAGTGGAAGCCGAGTGTCTGTTTGAACGAGACTATCGTTATCCCATAATGCCTAACTGGAAGAGTTTGTATTGTGAGCAAACGATCGTGAACTCTGGCGGAAGTTTGCGCAGCCGCGAACACTGTGTGGCGTCACTGTAGAATGACGCAAAAACATAACGTCAAACGTATTCAGTTAAAAAAAAAGAACGTAAACATCAAGTTCATTAATATACACTATAATTTGAACAGAATCCCCCTACTTTTTTATGTTTAAAATAAAATCCATACTTTTATTTTAATACTCTTAATGTCATTATTTTCAAGATTTTACTACAAACTACCTCTTTAGTGTAATTTGCCAGCCTGAGAATCGCGGACTCGCAATATACAAATGTGTCTGTACTGCGTCAGCCGGGAGAGGCATTATATATGGAGATTAGGCCTCGACGGGGAGTTTGAGTCTCGTTCAACCAGACACGACTGTCTCCGAGCTCGTCGGAGATTTACAGAGACAGCCGAGCATCTGGTTGCACGAGACTAATCATTTTTCAGCTGATGAAGAGCAATTCACGTGACTCAATTGTGTAATCATCAATCGGAACTCCTCGAATGAGTGCGCGAGACATTCGAGGAATTCCGATTGGTGTAATCATTGGAGCTTCACTCGCTATAAAGAACTCGATCAAACTTTCGTGATAATTCGTATTTACCAGAATTATTTGTCAAATTTGTTTATTTTGGACATGTATTTGAAAATTTAGCTTCTCAACAATTGCGATGTTTGACAGATCACGATTATATATATACATGTATTACATATAATTACAGAAATTAAAGAGGCGAAGGGCTGCAGATGGATGGATTATTTTTTGCACTGTCATCAATAATTAAGGAGGTATGCTACACCAGAGAAATTTGATGTAGATGAAAAGTGTAGGATATGTACAAAAATATTTTGAATTTGAAAATTTTCAAATTTACTTTATTTTGTCAAAAAATACAGTTTTAGTAGAAGGTAATCTGAAAAAAATTTAAAACCCCTGCTGGACTCGAACCTGCGACCTACAGTTCAGCAGTCGGTATTCTAACCTACTGAGCTACTCTGCTAGGTATTTAAATAGAAAAGGAAAAGTCAAATATTGCTGATATCGATTTTGTCATCCATGTTTTTAAAGGAAGTCAGCCATTATGACGATGTAGAGTACTACCTTAATGTAGTCAAACAGTCTACACACTTGTGATTCAAAATTTCCAGGGTTCTTTGAAGTTCTCTGTTTAAAAAATGCTATAATTACAATTTGTAAAGATATTGAAGAGTTTGTTATACCGGTATAATGAATGTTCGTAACAAATTACAATGCAGTAGTTCGTTCCTGTTTTTTAATACCACCTGTCCGCGTAATCATTACCAAATATGGAGCGTCGTCAAGGTCAAAGGGTGCATTCGCTGATCCGTTTAAAGTAACGTACGGGTCAACGATATATTTTAGTACTTAAATCTAGTTTATATTTTTTAAACATACATCTAAATATTAACAATAAAATGTCTTTCTTTGTTGTTTTATTGGGCGATCATTGCAGAAAACGTTTATGATTTTTTTTTTATCCTGCAATGCTTGTTACATTTGTCACCCGATAAAAAAGAAAGAAAGAAAGCAATTTACCAGTTTGCACGGACAGTTCACTTGAGTGGCTAAGAAAAATCCTTACATTTACCAACGGGCAAAAATTATCAAATCAGAAGCACGTCGTGAAGATGCGATGGGCCTAGGGTCAAGCATTGAACATTGAACTCTGTGCGTTATGTATTTTGTTACAAATAATATACAATCATGAATATGCAAAACTGATATTCATATATGCATGTACCAAATGATACATGTATGTGTTAAAGTAGAATACTTCGTTGGGTATAAACAGGATTGTGCACGTACATGTAAATAGCACACAAAATTGAACATGATCAGTTGTAGTTATGAAGAAAAATTTAAAATAAATAAAAACAATAAAAGGTACTCTAACAAATTGATAATAATAGTATTCAATTCAGACGCAAACTCGGAGTAAAGAAATATATGGCTACATACAATGTATCAAGCGCATGCTCTGAATTATTATTCAAAAATGGAGGAACGCAAATAAGCATGTTCAATATAATTTACACTTAGGCGTCAGTTTCGTACACCTTTATATGAGTTTTATTGTACACACAGAACTTACAATGTCAAGCTGAATTACATGCACTCTGAATATATCAGAATAACGTTATCGAACCAGATATTTGTAGAACTTCAGGGGACGTACGGTATAAAAGAACAATTTTCGCTCTTTACAAGCTCAGAGAAATCTTTGTCACTTGGTGTTTCCCCGTATTTGATCATCTCGAGTCACTATTCCAACCTGTACCCTGACCAATACACGTTCATGACAAAACATCACATAATCTAGCTATCAACCATCGATCAAATCATCGCGGTTATACAGAACTTTCCTATCAAACACGGTTATTACGACATCGACCAATCAAAACCGAGGGTATCTCCACGTGGTGTTACGTGTTCTATAAGAAGCAGCGGATTAATTTCCGCGTGTGCAGGAGTTGACTCAATCTTTTTAGGACTACGAGCCTGCACGGGGGTAGGACATTCACTTAGGCAATAATTTATTTAGCATTCACAGCAGGTTGCATTGGTAGTCTGTTTTCTTCAAGCAATACTGAATTCATAACGTATGTCTTTCTTTAACTTTCAGATTTTGATGACGTCTATTTGATTATCAAAAGGAGCATAACTACCTAGAAATAACTTCAACTGTCTATTGCCAAGATATCTTTACTTTTATGTTATTTTTCTTTCACAATAAATGTCCTCGTACCTTTCCACCATTTCAGGTAACGATGAAGTTCCTGTATGCATTGCTGGTGTTGGGTATCTTAGCTTCCGTGGAAGCCGGTGGATATGGACGGCGTCCGCGGCCAAGACCTAGTAAGTCAAATAACATATACAATATTTGGTATAAGAGTTAAACAAAATTAAGATTATATTTTATAATTTTTCCTTAAAACTTAGGCAAGACTGAAGCTCAATACGTATATTATGCATTATGGTAGTTTCATCCTCATGTGAATTATCAATATCAATGGTTCAAAGTGGAAAAACTGCATTAATATCTACTTAATATAGTAAATCAATAATCAAAGAAATTGTGTATGTTGCCACCTTTTTAAAGATGTCGGGCATACATAAACAGAAATACGTATCTACAGAAGAATATCGCACAATTTCATTAAATAGAATGATAAGAATATATAGTCATCAGTTTAAAAGAATGACTACTCTATAAATATGTATAGCTTGATTGTGGATATCGGAGAAATCATTGTATAATAGACATACAATACAGAAAATTCCAATATAGGAGTTATTGCCCCTGACAACATATTTTTATTATGAATAATTGATTATCTATAGAAAATATCATTTTTTTTTTCAGTATCAATAGTTTACCAAATTTATTATTTTATCAAGTGAATAAAATTACTCCTAAAGAAATATTTCTATCATGTGCAAAGTTTAATGAAATAAAGTTTTTTGCAAAAGCCTATAGCCCTATATGACGTCACATGAGGATGGAACTACCGTACATGATATGTTAATGAACAAAATATAAAAACTCCCATGCAACCATTATGTGATATCGTGCATTGGAAAGAATAAATACATTGTATATCAAATCATCTGTAGTAGACCACTAATATCCTAACCCAAAATTTCATCTGTATTTACAGTATATAAAGGATACGGTAAAGGTCGTGGTGGTGGCGGCGGCGGTGGCGGTGGATACTGGTATGGAGGGATGGGTGGATTAGGAATGTCTGGAGGATACTATCCCAGTATGAATTCTGGAGGATATTACGGTGGATATCCTTCCTATTCAGGGGGATACAATGCTGCCGGAGCCGGGTACCCTTCCTACGCTGGTATGTCCGCAGGTTACCCCATGTCTACCGGTGGATATTATTCCGGAAGTTACCCCATGTCTAGCGGTGGATATTATTCCGGAGGTTATCCCATGTCTAGCGGTGGATATTATTCCGGAAGTTACCCCATGTCTACCGGTGGATATTACTCCGGAGGTTACCCTATGGCTGCCGGTGGATATTACTCCGGAGGTTACCCTATGTCTAGCGGTGGTTTTTATTCCGGTTTCGGTGGCGGATTTTCCGATGGTGGTGTAATCTCGTCTGGTACTGCTATACCAGCGGCAGGCGCTGTTAGTGGACTCGGGGCCACAGCTGGAACCTCCTTGGCTACCGCTATCGGCTCAATAGGAACATTTGGAACAGGCGGAGCTTCTGCTGGCTACTATCCTATGCAGACTGCTGGGTCTGGAACTTATGCAGGTATTAGTCGCATATTGGAAACGTTACTGAAATGATACTTTGATATTCTCTCGATTTCTTATACATTAAAATGTTTTTACTTTTTCAAGGTTGACGAAATTCACCACTGATGTAATTAGTTGTTCTGGAAGAGTTGCTGGCCTCGTGTTCATGCATTTTTTACAATAAATTATTTCAGTATCCCCTGTTGATCATGAATTGTTGCTAGCAATATTCTTTTGCAATAAAGTATTCTATAATACCTGTACTTTCGTTCAAACAGTTACCAACATAATTATATGGCGGTCGCCAGATATTTAGATACTGCTTTAATGTAGTCTGAAAGAATTTTTAATATATCTGGCATAAACATTTTTCTACAATACTAAAATTAGTTCCAATTCATATATTATTCATTTATCAAAAATGAGATTTTCTAAAAAAAAAAAATAATAAAAAAATAAAAAATAAAAATGTATCTACTTTCTGGAAAATGCAAATACAATGTACCTGTGACACTTAAAATTTGTGATTTTCCTTCTCGATATCTTTTATGGAAAAAAATATATATACTGGTATGCAATAATTCATTTGAAATTGTCAGTTAAATCATTTAGTTCAATGTGTTCTTTGTACTTTTAGGAAGGGGAAGCAACGTGTAAACAAATCAAACCTTAACTGTAAAAATACCGAAATCCGTGCACTTAGAATTGGGGGTGTCCCCCTTTTCTGACAATTACCATTATTTTTTATTTTGTCACGCTGTAGATAAAAGACTTCAACACCACCCCAACGATTTAAGAAAATGAAATCTGGAAAAGGGGGGAGGGGGGAGGCAGTCACAGTAAAGACACCAAGTGAGGATGTTGAAGATGGGGCAAAACACTTTCGTTTGATGGAATTTCAAAGAAATATCATTATTGAGAAGCCAACTTCGAATTTTTCTTCCGACTGCCCCTCCCCCTTCCTTTGAAAAACAATGATACGCGGATCCAGGATTTGGCATATATTTTGCAAATTCCAGGGCTCGAGTCCGGACCCCATCTAGATCCGCGCATGCGTAACTTTAAACGTCGGAGTTATCTTATTTTGAAGCCCAGTTTGAAGTAGTAACTAAAGTTATGTCGTAAAATGGAAACAAAATCTGCCCCAAATGAAGTATCAAAATCATGGTGTCCGGATAGTATGGTGTCCGGATAGGGCCATGTGCAATTGCGTAATAGCGAGCGAAGCTCGCGACGCGACGAGCTCGCTCCAATGATTACACATATGAGTCACGTGATTTGCTCTTTATCAGTTGAAAAAAGATGAGTATCACCCATAATGCTTCTGGAAAAATGTCGCCGTCACTGCGGTATACTTCATTGACAATCCCGCAATTAAAGTAATTAAATTAATTAGATTGTTTAGAAAGTACCATAAACGTTTTTAAATTCCAGACAAGATTTCTCATAGCTTAAACGTTTTGTGTTTGCTTGGTTTGAAAGAAGAAGAAAATTGCAGCTAATATGACGTCACGATGTACTACATAACTGTTTACATCCACCGCATGATATTTCCCGCGTTAAATAAAGAGGCGGATAAAATGTCTATAAGTCGTGTTGCAAGATGTTAATGGGCTTCGCTCGTCTCAATGGTCACACCGTACAACATAATATGATTACGGTGTGACCGTTGGGGCGAGCGCAGCATATCTGAATACATTTTCAAAAATTTTATATTGAAAACAAGGAAAACTGATCTGGTTCACTGTCAATACGTAGGATTACTGTCTTGCTCTTCTCGCCAATGTAGGAACCAGTTTAGCGGGAAATGCAACGAGCGTGTTGTGACGTAGCCTGGTAGTTGTGACGTGACTCTTTACATTTCTTTAGACAATATTTTAAAAAGAAAAAGAAAGGGGGGGGGGGAGGAATATGATTGTCATCCTTTCCTTTCAAATAAGAAAGGTTTGTAATACTTCAAAGATTTTTTTAATTATTATTTTACGAATCGAACCATCCGCCATTTTGTACGAGGGACTTCTGGGATTGGCGTCAAAAAAAAAATTCTTGTTAGAGGTTGAGGATTTAGCTCGGATTATTTCCCGCGCTCTAGTCATTAGAGCTCGCAGTACGAGCCAGCGCTCGCTATTAGCGAGCGAAACTTGCGTCGCGAAGCGACCTGACGAGCTCGCTCCAATGATTACGCAATTGATTCACGTGGTTTGCTCTTCATCAGCTGAAAAATTATGGGGACTACCCATAATGCCTCCGGAAAAATGTCGCCGTCACTGCGGTATACTTCATTGACAACCCCGTAGATAAAACAAATAAATAGTTTGGAAAGTACCAAAATGATTTTAAATTCCAAACAAGCTTTCCCATACCTTCGTACGTTTTGTTGTGGATAATTGATTGGTTTGAAAGAAAAAAATATCGCAGCTAATGATGACGTCACAATGCACTGTTTACATCAACCGCGTTATATTTCCCGCGTTAAATGAAATGCCTAAATTCGTGTTGTAAGATGTCATGGGTCTTCGCTCGTCTCAACGGTCACACCGCTATCACACAACACGCCGTTGCGCTAATACATAACACACCGTCACACTAGTTACACGCCGTTGCGCTCATTCTCTACCCAGAGTTCCGTGCGCTCCTCGCACTACACAAAGCTTGTGTAACGCGCCCTCTGGTGAGAGAATGCGTTGTGCCATCACACTAACACACAACACGCCGTTGTGCTATCACGCTAACACACAACACGCCGTCGCGCTATATCACGCTAATACACATGTTCACGCAGTCGCACTGTCGTTAACATGCTGTCGCGGCATTACGCTAACACACCAATCGGGACCCTTCGCCCTTTACGTAGGAAAGGGCGAGGTGTTCCGATTGGCTAACACACAACACCCAGTCGCGCTAACAAGCTAATACACAACACGCCGCCATGCTGTCACGTTAACACGCCGTCGTGCTATCACATGTGTGTTAACGCGACGGCGTGTTGTGTATTAGCGCAACAGTGTGTTAACTTGACAGTGCGACTTTCAGAACTCGACCTCGCCCAAAAAACAATGAGGATATCGACTCACCCATATATACACATTGAACTAAACCCATGTCCAGATTGAGCATCACTGAAGAGACATTATTTGTCGAAATGCGCATCTGGTGCATCAAAATTGGTACCGTATAAGTTTTACATTATGACCCCTGGGTCGAGGCCTCTGCTGGTGGACTGTTAGTCCCCGAGGGTCTCTACAGCAAAGTAGCTAAGTACTTCGTTACTAGCTTGAAAATACGGATGTATATTTAATTGCTGTTATAAAATTTAGAAATTCATTTCAAAATTAAGGATTATCTCCCTCATGCATAGCTCTTATCCTTGGACGAATTTGGCTCCACTTTTTTGGCTATATTTAGCTCTAAAACTTCATAGTTATTTCGGATTTCAAACATTTCCGTTGAGCATCACTGAAGAGACATTATTTGTCGAAATGCGCATCTGGTGCATCAAAATTGGTACCGTATAAGTTTTACATAAACAAAAGATAAATAGAAAAGTAAAATGATAAAAAAAAAAAAGGGTGACTAAAATATTATACCGAGGTGTATATATAATATAGGCGTACTATCGCCTTTTAGAAAGGCGTAATAAAGCCTTTTAGAAAGGCGTATAATTACGCTTTTTTTTTTTTTTTTTTTTTGCGTTATAACGCCTATATCAATCTGTGTAGCCTTTTTGAGAGGCCTAATATTGCCATTTTTCACGTTACTACGTCTTTATTCGCGTAATAACACCGTCTCACTGCGCGTTATTGCGGCTTTGTGATTATCTTTTCCTTAGTTTGATCCTAATAGGCTTTCATTAGAAATACATTGCAGGTATGAATATGTTAATGGAAAAGTAACACAATTTAGTCCTTCATTGTCATTAAAAGTAACATGATCATTTGATCAACTTACTCTACTAAAATATGATAAAATATTGATGCAGGGTCATTGATTCTCTTACGTAAGAATTTTTATGAAGTTGGCGAGCGAATTCAAGCCGTCTCCCACATGTCGCAGGTAATCGCTCTGCATCCCGTAGAAAGTAATCGTTCTGCATTACAAATATCACACATAAACGCTCTCAGCTATTTGCTCTGCATTACATATGTTGCAGGTACTAACCCTGCATCACATATGTCCCGGGTACATGCACTCCCTTTGCAGACACATCACAGATAATTGCTTTGCATTACACTTAATTTGCATCACTCTTCCTTGATCAGGATATCCACACATCTCTCTCTCTCTCTCTCTCCATAGGAATCGGTAATTTTGTCTGTAATAATAATAGTAGAGGTCTATACCTTACCACCCCTATTAGGGGATCCGGGTGGTATGGTATATTACACACCAAATCGTCACCGGCGACTATTTGGGATGGGCGACGATTTGGGGTTTCTTATGTAACACCCCAAATAGTCGCCAGTCCCAAATCGTCGCCGGCGACGATTTGGGCATAACCTCACACCCCACATTGTCGTCCCCCTTGCTGCAACTATTTGGAAACATCGATTACATACAAACTGGCCCTGTTTGTTAACTCTTTCTCCTCCTCTTTTTTTTTTTGTGTGTGTGTGTGGTCCAGCTATAACCGCAAAAGGTTCTCTGGACCCTATAAGCAAGACATTCTAATCTTCTACTTCTACTTAATATATTGTATGATGTTAGCTCACCTGAGCTTTTTTGATCGCCTGTTGTCCGTCGTCTGTCCGTCTGCAAACTTTTTACATTTTCGAATTTTTCTCCAGATTCACTGGGCCAATTATAACTTGGCTAAAAGCATCCTTGGGTGACAGGCTTTAAAGTTTGATCAAATGAAGGGCCATGCCCCCTTCAAAGGGGAGATAATCACACAAATGCAAAAATAGGGTGGGGTCATTTAAAAATCTACTCCTCAAGAACGACTGAGCCAGAAGAGCTGAAATTTACATGAAAGCTTCCTGACATAGTGCAGATTTAAGTTTGTTTAAATTATGGCCCCAGGGGTAGGATGGGGCCACAATAGGGGATCAAAGATTCACATACAAATATATAGGAAAATAACTTCTCAAAAACTACTGGGCCAGGAAAGTGGAAATTTGCATGAAAGCTTCCTGACATAGTGCAGATTCAAGTTTGTTCAAATCATGGCCCCCGGGGGTTGGATGAGGCGACAATATAGGGGATCAAAGTTTTACATACAAATATATAGGAAAAATCTTGAAAAATCTTCTTCTCAACAACCACTGAGCCAAAAACGCTGAGATTTACATGAAAGCTTTCTGACATAGTGCAGATTCAAGTTTGTTAAAATCATGACCCCCGGGGTAGGATGGGGCAACAATAGGAAATCAAAGTTTTACATAACTAATAAATAGAAAAAAAAATCTTTTAAAATTTTCTCCTTAAGAACCGTTGGGCTAAAGAAGTTTACATTTGCACAAAAGCTTCCTGACATAGTGCAGATTGGAGTTTGTAAAAATCATGGTCCCAGGGGGTGAGATGGGGCCACAGTAGGGATCAAAATTTTACATACAAATACTAGTATATAGGAAAAATTACTAAAACTCTTCTGAAAAATCACTGGCCAGAAAAGTTTACATTTACATGAAAACTTCCCGACATAGTGCATATTCAATTAAAAAAAAAAAAAAAAATCATGGCTCTCGGGAGTAGGTTGGGGCCACAATAGGGGATCAAATTTTATATGCGAATATATAGGAAAAATCTTTAAATATGAGCCAAGGTGACTCAGGTGAGCGATGTGGCCCATGAGCCTCTTGCTTTAAAAAGATCTACTATTACAGTACGTATTTGTTATTGTTGGCTTGGTTGGTAGTAGTGTTGTTACTAATGAAAGAGTTGTATTTGTTGGTGGTGGTGTCATTGCCAGAGAGAGAGAGAGAGAGAGAGGTGTTCGACAATGAATCATTGTGCCTTTTGTTGTAGGTTCATTCTACTGATTATGGGGTTTTTACGTCTTCTGCACCGCGGATTTGTTAGTGACTTTTTGTTTTTGGGGAGGCATGTCAAGAGGGTCACTTGTAATCTATATACAAAGTTTCAGCGACAAACATCAGAGATATGAGTGCGGACAGACAGACAAACAGATCAAGTGAAACTTTAATATGTAACCCCCCCCCCCCCCCCCCATATAAGAGGGGGTACAATAAATAACTTCTGTGTAATCTATCCTGAAAACGTCAATAAAATATTGGCGGGCTACGATTTAGGAGGGGCGACGATTTGGGGTTCACAATAGTACATCCCAAATCATCACCCCTAATGATAGTGCAATCTTGTTCGAAATCGTCGCCGGGGCGATGATTTGAGATGGGGCGACGATTATTGCAGACAAAATTACCGGTTCTCATGCATGTTCTCTCTCTAGCCAGTTTTGGTATGAAACAAGTCAGACAGTATTTGACCCAATGATAGGTTGTATGGACAAACTTTTAAATTATATACACATGTATGTGTTTAGGATTTACTTAAATTCTGGTCTGTATCCTTCAAGTTATGACCAACATGATACACCATTTTTATTTTCTATGATTAAAATCCATACTCCATGCTAACATTATATTTTTGCAATTTTATTCACAGCTGAATACTTCTTTTGTGATATTTAATTACATGTTTTAATATTAACATATTCTTAAAGGTCCAGTATTTTATTGCAAGTTGTCTCTAGTATATTCAACTTGGATATGCATACAATTCAGTGTTATTGTTTGTAAGATAGTTGAATTAATTAAAAGTTTGAAATACTTTACATTTATATTTTGTTCATTGATACATTTGCAAAAAATTATAGCTGTCCTATCAATGTTAAAAATTAAAAAAAGTAGAAATCCTATCTATGGTGTCCGGATAGGGCCATTTGCAAAAGCGTGACTGCGCGTTAGTCACAACACGCCGTCATGCCTACAAGCAACGCGCCTTCACGCTATCACGCCAACAAGCAATACACCTTTGCACCGTCACGCCAACAAACAACGCGCCGTCACGCTAACAAACAACACGCCTTCACGCCGTGTTGCTTGTTCGCGTGACCGCGCGATGCTTGTTGGCGCGAAAGCGCGTTGTTATTTGGCGTGAGGCTGCGAAGGCGCGTTGCTTGTTGGCGTGACGGCGCGTTGCTTGTTGGCGTGAGAGCACGTTGTTTGTCTGTGCGAAGCCGCGTTGCTTGTTGGCGTGCGAGTGCGAAGGCGCGTTGCTTGTTGGCGTGACGGCGTGTTGTGACTAACGCGAAGTCACGCTTTTGCAAATGGCCCTATCCGGACACCATACCTATCAATATGCAAGTCAAAATAAATGTGTGTCCTATTGCATTTTGCATCGGTCCCCAACCCCCAATAAATATTGACCGGTCCCTTAGCAGACGTCGTTGATACATGATGATAGCAGGGCCATCAAGACGTCAGGTCCTCGGTACAGAGGAGAGGCGATGTCCTTGATCCCAAGTTTGGCCAGAAGGAAGTCAGAAGGGACTTCATCCTTGGGTTTAGCTTTGCAGATCCGATGTTTACTCTGTGAAGGTCTAGCGCATTTGGATAATGATGATAATAAAATTCATATAGGACCTATCGCCTTATATATACGACAAATTTCTCTATGGCGCTTTAAATGGGTAAGAGGAATGAAACACAATTAAAAGAAATAAGATCTTATATCTGTAAAATTACCAAAATAGAACACTATAATTAAGACCAATCGCTTTTTAGCTCACGTGAGCTAAAAGCGCAAGTGAGCTTTTCTGATCACCCGTAGTCCGAGGTCCGTCCGTCGGTAAACTTTTAACATTTTTGACTTCTTCTCAAAAACCACTGGGCCAATTTCAACCAAAGTTGGCACAAAGTATCCTGAGGTAAAGGGAATTCTAAATTCTTAAAATAAAGGGTCAGGCCACCTTCCAAGGGGAGATAATCAAGAAAAGGTAAAAATAGAGTAGGGTCATTAAAAAATCTTCTTCTCAAGAACCACTGGGCCAGAAAAGATTAAATTTATAGATAAGCTTTATTAGGTAGTGCAGATTTTAAATTGTAAAAATCATGGCCCCTGGGGGTTGGATGGGGCCACAATAGGGGATCAAAGTTTTACATACAAATATATAGGAAAAATCTTTAAAAATCTTCTTCTCAAGAACCATTGAGCCAGGAAAGCTGAGATTTATATGAAAGCTTCCTGATATAGTGCAGATTCAGGTTTGTTAAAAGCATGGTCCCTGGAGATCGGATGAGGCCACAATAGGGGATCAAAGTTTTACATACAAATATATAGGAAAAATCTTTAAAAATCTTCTTCGCAAGAACCACTGAGCCAGGAAAGCTGAGATTTATATGAAAGCTTCCTAATATAGTGCAGATTCATGTTTGTTAAAATGATGGCCCCCGGGGGACAGATGGGGCCACAAGGGGGGATCAAAGTTTTACATGCAAATATATAGGGAAAATCTTTAAAAATCTTCTTCTCAAGAACTACTGAGCCAGAAAAGCTGATATTTACATGAAAACTTTCCGACATAATGCAAATTTCAAGTTTGTTAAAATCCTGGCCCCCAGGGGGGTCGGATGGGGCCACAATAGGGTATCAAAGTTTTACATACAAATATATAGGGACAATCTTTAAAAAATCTTCTTCCCAAGAACCACTGAGCCAGTAAAGCTGATATTTACATGTAAGCTTCCTAACATAAGACAGAGTTATGTTTGTTCAAATCATGGCCCTCTGGGGTAGGATGGGGCCACAATAGGGGATCAAAGTTTTACATACAATATATAGGAAAAATCTTCTTACGAACCACTGAACCAGAAAAGCTGAGATTTATATGATAGCTTCCTGACATAATGCAGATCAAGTTTGTTAAAATCCAGGCCCCCAGGGGTCGAATGGAGCCACAATAGGGGATCAAAGTTTTACACACAAATATATAGGGACAATCTTTAAACATCTTCTTCCCAAGAACCACTGAGCCAGAAAAGCTGATATTTACATGAAAGCTTCCTAATATAGTACAGAGTTGAGTTTGTTCAAATCATGGCCCCCTGGGGTGTATGTAAAACTTTGACCCCCCCTTGTGGCCCCATCCTACCCCCGGGGGCCATGATTTGAACAAACTTGAATCTGCACTATGTTAGAAAGTATTCATGTCAAAATCAGCTTTTCTGGCTCAGTGGTTCTTGAGAAGAAGAGTTTTAAAGATTTTGCCTATATATTTGTATGTAAAACTTTGATCCCCTATTGTGGCCCCATCCAACCTCAGGGGCCCATGATTTGAAGAAACATGAATCTGCATTATGTCAGGAAGCTTTCATGTAAATCTCAGCTTTTCTGGCCTAGTGGTTCTTGAGAAGATTTTTAAAGTTTTTCCCTATATATTTGTGTGTAAAACTTTGATCCCCTATTGTGGCCCCATCCAACCCCAGGGGCCCATGATTTGAACAAACTTGAATCTGCATTATGTCAGGAAGCTTTCATGTAAATCTCAGCTTTTCTGGCTTAGTGGTTCTTGAGAAGACTTTTAAAATTTTCCCTATATATTTGTATGTAAAACTTTGATCCCCCCCCCCTTGTGGCCCCATCCTACCACCGGGGGGGCCATGATTTGAACAAACTTGAATCTGCAATATGTCAGGAAGCTTTCAGGTAAATTTCAGCTCTTCTGGCCCAGTGGTTCTTGAGAAGATTTTTAAATGACCCCACCCTATTTTTGCATTTTTGTGATTATCTCCCCTTTGAAAGGGACATGGCCCTTCATTTGAACAAACTTGAAAGACCTTCACCTAAGGATGCTTTTGGTCATGTTTGGTTGAAATTGGTCCAGTGGTTCTGGAGAAGAAGTCGAAAATGTGAAAAGTTTAACAGACAGACGACGGACAAAAAGCGATCAGAAAAGCTCACTTGATCTTTCAGCTCAGGTGAGCTAAAAAGTTTACAGACAGACGGACAGACGACGGACAACAGGCGATCAGAAAAGCTCACTTGAGCTTTCAGTTCAGGTGAGCTAAAAATTGGGTTTTTAACAGGTTTTTTTTAAAACGTTAATGTTTTTGGCAACTTTAATATGTTGTGGAAGGTCATTCCACAAACTGGCTGCAGCCCAACGAAATGTGCGTTCTTCCAAGACTTTGTACGAATTTTTGGCACAGTGAATCTCAGTGATGTTTCAAATCTTAGTGGTCGAGATGGGGAATACACTTCAATGATTCTTTGAGATATTCGGGAACACATCCTGTCAGCGCGCAGAAGGTAAACACCAAGATTTTGTATTGTGGACAATACTGCACTGGAAGCCAATGCAGCTGCACTAAGACTGGGGGAAATATGATCCTGTGTCTTGGTCCTCGGCACAAGCCTGGCTGCAGTGTTTTGTACTTTCTGCAAGCGGTCGAAGGTGGTCTTGTTGATTCCAAATGGAAGAAAGTTCTCATAATCAAATTTCGATGTAACGAGTGCATTGATAAGCTTCAGTAGTTATGAAATGGTGAATTCGACCAATTTGGAGCCCTAGTTTCCTAGCTGTGGAGCATTGCATAATGAACAAAACCAGGGAGCCGTTTACCACAGATTTTAATGATACATATTTTGATATGAGGAGGGTTAGCAACTTCTTGACTTGAACCAGGCCATACAACATAGAGTGGTGGCAACTCCATCACAGCCTCCTCCGGCAGCGAGATAGCAGAAACTGTGGAAATCACATCCACCTGCATGTCGACTTGAATGACTCGCATGTCGTCGAAAGGATGAGCTTTGCTATTACATCTAGGACAAACGAGGTCAGGGACATTTTCCAGCCTGTCAAGTTTCCCCCTATTGACAACAGGCCAACAGTGAAGTAAAAGATTTGTCATAGCATTGACATCGAGAAATGTACACATACAGATGAACACAACAATAACCATCCCATAGTTTATTTTTACTTCAAGAAAATCAAGGACATATCAGTATTCACACATTATCATTAAAATACATGAACGCCTGTGCAACAAAATGGTTCACATAATGCAATCTTTTTTCCACATAATACAATCATGTAACAGTGAAGGAATCATATAATTTGTAACTTGTTTTGGGGGTTACATTTCGTAATTTCATATTGTAGCATTTCAACACCACATTCACCTTAACCAGAGTTTTAACCGTAGAGCGTCCACCCCATTCAGATAGTACCTAAACAATCGTTTGTCTCTCACAAACCCCAGATTCTCATACAACCGCAACGCTGCCTTGTTTGTAATTTCTGTCTCAAGGACCACCTGAAATAAATTAAAACATTTTTTTAATGAAAAACCTGAATTGATTTATTTCATCATGCAACATTTTACATATATATTTCACTTCCTTGCAACCTCTCTAGGCACTGCATTCCAATTCATCATCATTGAATCCAAGACTTTTAAAGGTAAAACAATAACACAAGACCAAAAGTAAGGTCACCGACGAAGGTCAACCGGCACAAACCAATAGACGAAGGTCAACCGGCACAAACCAATACACGAAGGTCAACCGGCACAAACCAATAGACGAAGGTCAACCGGCACAAACCAATAGACAAAGGTCAACCGGCACAAATCAATAGACAAAGGTCAACCGGCACAAACCAATAGACAAAGGTCAACCGGCACAAATCAATAGACATAGGTCAACTGGCACAAACCAATAGACGAAGGTCAACCGGCACAAACCAATAGACAAAGGTCAACCGGCACAAACCAATAGACAAAGGTCAACCGGCACAAACCAATAGACAAAGGTCAACCGGCACAAACCAATAGACAAAGGTCAACCGGCACAAACCAATAGACAAAGGTCAACCGGCACAAACCAATATACATGTATTTTGGAAATAAATGTGGGTTTGTCTAATAAAGAATTTAATGCATGATAATAATGGTACAATCTAATTAAAATCAGATCCTAGAATACGCTCACGATCGCTACTTACGCAGAGTATACGACGCGGATCTAAGAAGTCTGATTTTAATTAGATTGAATGAAGGCAATATGATTTTTTGGGTGAATATTTCTGCATATTTCCCCTCTCTACTAGGTATAAACTTAGTTGTACATACAGGCATATTTTTGCCTTTTATCAGTCGCATACTTTAATAGGACTTATATTCAATCAAGAAATAAATTTTATTTTTGAAAATACACGAGTTCATACACTGCAACACTTGACATCAGCATACTGTATAAGTTGCAGTTCATACCTACATGTATTTTTAATAAATGAAATTTCTTTTTTATATTTACATTCACTTCTGTCAGAATTCCTTGCAGTTAGGGATTCAGTTTAACCTTGGTCAGTAGGACCAAGAAGCAGCACATGTATTAGTATTTTCTATGAATTGTATTTTAAACAGGGAATTATTTACCTCATCACAGTCATCAGCAATCATTCCTCTAATGGCTTTCAAAACTAAACGGGACCCTGAAATCATAGATAATAAAGGATATTCAAACAAAAGATATAATTCTACCAGGGCCGTAACTGCCGATGAGGCAGACGAGGCAACTGCCTCGTCTGATTTTTTGGCAAAAAAGAAAATAAAATTATATAAATGTTATATTATAGGATATATGTTTAAAATGAAGACAAGCACCTTTGTCTTTGACACCATATTACGATTCTTTACATAGTACAAATGAAACACAAACATGATAAATTGGGATTTAAAAAGTGTCATTTTCAGTCGTAAAGTCAATCGGCGGCCCCCAATCCCCTGCCTCCCCTGATTTAGAACCCTACTTACGGCCCTGTCTACCAATCTTTTAATGTTTGTAATGGTATTTACATGTTTTTCAACAACACTTAATTCACTCAAGAATATTACAGTTCTCTAGAATTATTCTACAACCATTTACTTAAACTTATCATGTAGTTTCTATATTGTGTTTAGTATTGCTTACATAAATGACCATATATTATAAATGTGTCAAACTGACCCATGCATACATGCACAATAAAATGTGCAGAGCAACTCACCTATCTTTTTCCTTCTGTAGTCTGCATCTACTGCCAGCATGGCTATGTACCCTCTGCGTACCATTTTCTTGTGCATATCTAATTTACAAACTATGGCACCCACACACTTTTCTTTATCCATTGCCTACAATTACATATATATTATGTACATTACTGAAGCTAAACACTAAAAAAATAAAATACAAAAGTACATATATGTGTTATTATATAACCTTATTCAGAAAAATAAAATTAGCAATGCTTTGATAAAGAGTGATAATTTTCAAAAGTATAAAAAAACCCACCATTCTCTGTAAATTAAGCAATGTAAATCCAAAATCAATGAATAGAGATCTACGTAACCTCCAACTGAACAAACAGGATTGGGGTTTAAAAAGAAAAGAAAAATTTATCATGTATTGTACTTTTGAATTCACAAGTTGACATCCTTTTGAATCAATCTTTTAAAATTTTTCCCTGGGGAGGTCTCCCAGACCCCCCCCCCCCCCCCCCCATGGGAGGAGGTGAACATCCTCCCATGCCCTCCCTGTTTGGGCCTCAACCCCCCCCCCCCCCCCCCTGTAAGGTCTAGATCCACCACTGAAAGATGCATATAAATATCATGGTGATCTATAAAATTAACTAATCCAAAATTGAGATTTACAGAATAAAATTATAACCCCTAAAGGACTTAAATTCATGACCATAAAGTGGCAGTTACTGAGCAAACCAGTTTAGAAGCATTATCAAATAGAACTGAGAACATATTAGTATGTTTGTGGCATTTCTGATTGAAATATTGTGACAATATATATTATTCCTCCTTAAGGATATTGATCGGATAATACATGTGTCATTATATATGGTACAAATAAACTCACAAAAGCTAGTTCATATATCAATTTGATCATCTCTTATCATTAATATACTTCTGACATGTAAAATAACCATGAAATAATTGAAAAAAACATTATATATATAGCGATTTTTCTGCACCCAAATTTGCTCAAGGTGTTGCCCTGTGGTAGTAAAGACCACATCCTCCAGGGTGATAGTATCTGGAACAAGAGACACTATTTGACAATAGGTGATATCATAAAAAAATATATGACAAATTAATGTGCATACGGTTTGCGGTAGATATGTTTTGAGTATTTGAAAATACATGCAGTCTGTAGGGCATTCAGCAACAAGTTGAATAAATGAGATTGATTGAAAGAAACAAACAATATTAAATCGGCAGTCTGCTGCCTGTCATTTATATTGCTAAATACATCGTATGTCCAGCGTAACTATCACAGAAAGGAACATATTGAACTTGTTAACTTTCAATTAATTAGGTTACAACAGGTAGAAATTTTCTTTTTATATGTTTATGACCTTCTAGATATAATATAATAAATGTGTGGCACTCAGTTTCAAAAATCAAAATTTAAAGGAGCAGACCCAAACTGTCTTGGGAGGATGTCGTGAAGCAGGATAGGAAAACCCTGGGTATGGATTCTGTCAACCCTCATCACAGACAGGAATGGAGAGGAAGACTTACACCGAGACTGGACAGTCAGGCCGCACCCTCAACAGAGGATTAATTGATGGCCTGATCAACAAATAAACTGGATATGATGATGATGTTTGCAAACTACACCTTGGTTGACAATGGTTTTCTCAGGGGTGAAAATTTTCCTGGCTTGTAATCCTCAACTAAATGCTCTCTTTACAATAGAATATGATATAATTATTCTGAAATTATTAGATAATACTGTGAATACGTCCAAGATCAGTGCATTTTATTTCATAAAAATTGATCAAGATATGAGTTCAGTAAAATTGTTTGAAAATATATATATATGGTTTTGTATGAAATATATAGTGGAAATTTCCTTTGGAAAAATACTTATGGCCAAGCACTGTAGATCACCTATTAGGCTAACTAGTGATGAAAGGGTCCTGGGTTTGTTTCCATTCTTTGCTACTGTAACAATAACTTAGTAATGTCCAATATATACACACACACACGCATGCATGCGGGCGTACACTCGCAACCTTCTGTAATACACAAGAATTTCCTGTACATTTTTATTTGCCACAAGGAACTATCAAAATATGCTCTCTAAAACAGACCTGGTCATATACCCTAAGTTTTTTTTTGTAGAAACAAGATATGATGCAAACAAATTGTACCTGAAATGTCACAAAAAGAGAAAGGATTCAAATTTGAACTGTTATCATAAGAATACTGAAAAACTTTGGAGTAACTAACCTTTGAAGCAATTGAATAGTTTGATCTTTTTATCTTTAACAAACGGCCCATGAGGACCCGGGTTAAAATATCCTCAGTACCCCTTGCTTGTCATGAGAGACGACTAAATGGGGGGGGGGGTTCCTTTAGTAATCGTTGACGCCTCCATATGAGTGAAAGATTCTTGAGAGGGGCGCGCGTTAAACAATATTCAATCAATTAATCGTTTAACAAACAGGTTGATCATGTAATAGTTACATGACATGATCATAGAAAATATCCCAGAGTTATCACACAAAATCACAATTTCTTTAGCATTGGGTAAATCACGTGTTGCAAATTGAATCTTTTTATTAGTGGATGCAAAAAAATATCAAACATGGGAAAGGGTTAGTGACAAGGTCATGGGATAAATCAGTTACACGATTGACAACTCATTGAAGAGTATATAAATTATCGTTTTGTCATTGCACACCCGTGAGGCTCTGCCTCCTCGTTCGTAATAACTTGTACATGTATACATCATCATGGAACTACTACAAGTGACAATTCAATAAGATATATACAATGCACCAAATCTAGGTACAAGGATGTAGAAAAGGTAATTCCACCCTCCAATGCTTACCAAAAAGCACAGCTTTGGCCAGTTGTGGATAAAATATCTGTATGTGTAAATGGAATATGGTTCAGAAAGATCTTTGGTAATAAGCCTCATAATGTCCGGCATTTGTTTTTCTGATTCATATACAGTGTAACTGATTCCGTCCACTTCATTAATGTCTTCTTGGAATTGTTGTTCGATGTGGACTCTTCTCACCGACTCACACAGCAGGTGCTCATGCTCGGAATTTTCCTCAACTGAATGCTGCACATCACTACCACATGTGCATTGTGCCATTAACTCCATCTTATAATTGTCCTGATCCCTAGAGTGATTCCGCGTAATACGTCCATTTTCGTCTTTGATGTGGTTAATTTTGCCGTTTGGTATTTTCCCTTCAACCTTTACTTTGGTGTCCTCTTTGGTGGAGAGGGGAAGGGTTTGATTTTTGTTCACTTCAGAGGTCATTGGTGGGTGTTCTACTTCAGCTATCATTGTTTCAAAGGGCAATATTAATTCCGTCACATAAACCCGTGTCTGATCTTTGAGAATAAGTCATGTTTTACGTTAAATCAGAAATCTGTCCTTGTTGCAGAAAAAGTAAAAGTTCATGTATCGTCCATGTTGCTGTGGAATATTCAACTTCCGGTGAATGGAAATATTCATGCACGTACATGTGGTTATAGTAAAATTGAACGATAGCATCATAATAATTTGCATTTAGCATTTTAGGAGAGAAACACACAAATATTTTATATCAACACATACAGTACATATTTCACCATACGTTGCGTCCTAGGATTATTTTTTGTGTATTTACATCCGTCGCTGTTGCTGGGCATATCCGTTTGCACAATATGATATTAATAGACCACATGTGCTTGTGTAGTTTAAAGAATGCATCGATAATAAGTCCTTGGTAATGCTATTTTCCTTATATTTTTGTCATCAAATATTCAATAATTGTATTTACCTTTTAAAGTTTGTACTGCAAACATCTGATACAAATCTGCTTTTGGTTATGCAACATGTCATTGCAATGTCAAATTATACCTTCCATTTTATTGCATGTTAGAGGCCTATATAAGTTAGTGTCTTCAGGTAATACTGGCGGTTAATCTCTTTACAGTCATTAAATGTTGTGAATTTGTAAATCATAAATGAAAACCATCCATATTCTGGAATATAATCAATATTTGTAGTGATCAGTGCAACTCATTTTATGTATGGCTTCTTTAATTTTATATAAATCATCTTTTTTTTTTACACAGGTGAACCACTCATCGGAAAAATTTGTCAGCGAAAGCTTAGACATGTCTCTTGCACCAAATCGAAAAGCTAGAGAAATTTGTTGGTCATTCCGAGACAAATTGTTCGAGTGTCTCGACAAATATAATGAAGACATGTCTAAATGCACAGAGGAAATCAAAGGTGTTGAAAACAACTGTTCCAAATCTTGGGTTAGTATGGAACTATAACTAAACAAGAATGATACTCAGAAACTCTAAATTCCTTAAAATCAATGGATTTGAGGCCCTTGAGGAGCCAATTTTTGAAAGCTCACGTTGCTTTTAAGTGACAGCAGAGACACAAGGATTTTATACTAGTTAAAGTATACCTTTTTGTGTGTTATGTTTTATGGTGTGTTGATTCAGACAGACATTGATCTAAATTACCAATGATATTACAAACAATATTTTAACACGTGACTTCCAGACATCATGCATTGCTTTATAAAAATGACTGGTTTGTTGCTTTCTAGAAGTGCTTTTGTTATCTGCCTGGGTTGATACAATATGAGCAAATTGGTAATACCTATATATAGTATAATAGTATCACTATTATACTATATATACATATACCAATTTGCTCATATTGTGTCAAAACCTTGTGTACCTGGGTAGATCTAAAAGAGTACAGTATTTCATTCCAAGATCTGTCAAGTATTTTTAAAGCAATACTACTCTAGCTGATATTTTGTTGTGGGAAATTTTTGTTGTGAAATTGTGATCAAGGTTTATAAACTTATTAATTTGCATTAGAAAACCTTTTCAGAGGCTCTGAAAGAGGCAAAATTACATTAAATTGTCTTCCTGTACAGAAATTTATTTCTATATATGATACTATATAAAATTTTTATTCACCTATCAAGGTCCCTCGGGGGCATGAACAGTTTAACTAACAATTAATTATAACAATATAGATAAATAACAATCATTCAGATGCACTACTACTGTCAGAGTTCACATTTCTGTACTGCACACATCTATAACTATATATGGAATACTGATTGCAGACAAGATTTAAATTAACAAAATGAAATAAACAATATTAATGTAGTAATGAGGGCTATACGGACCGTGGATATCGGCCTGGATAGCTCAGTGGTTAGAGCACCTGACTAGTAATGCAGGGGTCCCGGGTTCGATTCCTGGTCCATCCAAAGAATTTCTCCTCTCTCCTTTATATACTGCATTTGGTGCCGTTGACAACCCCTGGTAATAGACTACCAGGGGTGAAATGAACCTGGGTTGATATTGAAAGACAATTATAAAATTATAATTGATCTGAAGGAGGGAGGAATGTAGTTATTAAGGCTATACGGACCGTGGATATCGGCCTGGATAGCTCAGTGGTTAGAGCACCTGACTAGTAATGCAGGGGTCCTGGGTTCGATTCCCGGTCCATCCAAAGATTTTCTCCTCTCTCCTTTATATACTACATTTGGTGCCGTTGACAACCCCTGGTAATATACTACCAGGGGCGAAATGAACCTGGGTTGATATTGAAAGACAATTATAAAATTATAATTGATCTGAAGGAGGGAGGAATGTAGTTATTAAGGCTATACGGACCGTGGATATCGGCCTGGATAGCTCAGTGGTTAGAGCACCTGACTAGTAATGCAGGGGTCCCGGGTTCGATTCCTGGTCCAGCCAAAGATTTTCTCCTATACTACAATAAATAACCAAACTAAAACCGAAACCTGATCATTATTTTGACAAAATCTTCAACTTGGTTTTAATTTTATTAGTGGTTATGCCATATGGTTAAAGTTACATACCAAACTGTCATATGATATCATAATAGCACAATTTTACAAGAAAATAAATTTTTCAGAATTAGGGCTAGCATTGCTTTAGTTAATTATTTTTGCTAAATTATATCTATAATGGAAACGACTTGGCTGTTCAGAGTGCTAACATGCATTCAAGTGAAGGCAACTAATTGTTCATATCTCTCCATTCTTGGCATAGGTTGATTTTTAATAAACTTTGAACACTTTAATGAAAAATATCTTGCATTACATATTGAACCAAACTATACATGTATTTAAAAAAATATATGCATTTACCGATTTATTATTTTTCAGTCTAAATATTTCTTAAAGAGAAGAAATTACTTGCAGTTCCGAGAAAAAGTGGAAAAGGAGGGATTTGAATACACAGATCCAGAAAGTGAAAGAAAATGAACCATTTACAATGTGGTGTGATATTACCTATAATACAGTGTATTGTTGAATTTAATTGATGCACTGTCTTCGCTACATCATATTTTTATTCATACAAATAAATATGTTATTGATGAACAATTTTTGTCTCTTATATTAATAGGATATGAGTGTGTATAAGAATCAAAATGATCTATGAAGCATATATGGGACCATTAATTATCTAGGCATGGTCAATTTATTCTGTTAAATTTTTAAGAATGATTAAATTCTTACATATAAAGATCTTCGTTCCTGTTGGTTGTCGTAGTTGTAAGTGAAAGGTGACACGAAGGGAAATTCCAAAATTTTCTGAGTATACAAGATAAAAGCCGCATTTTTAATTCCAAATTGTAGGAATGGTGCCTTGCATCAGGACAATGATTTCCAAGATTACAGATGAAAGGTTAAGATCGCTGAAAGATTTTCTGTACAAAATTTAGTAAACAGGACTCGTGCCTTTTATTATTGTTTCCTATAAGCTTTTATTGTTATAAGTAAACATGATGAAATGATTGATTGATTGTATATTGTTTGATTGATTAATTGATGTTTTCCGCCACACTCAACAATTTTTCAGTTATCTGGTGGCACCCAGTTTTTATTGGAAGAGAACCCAGATACAATGTACCTGGGAAGAGACCACCGACCTTCCGAAAGTAAACTGGGAAACTTAATTATATTTCTCACTAATACCGGCACAAGCGTTTGACATCCCTCTCAAGAATATTTCACTCATATAGAGACTTCACCATTGCCGGTGAAGGACTGCAAAATTTAGGCCTATGCTCGGCGCTTACAGCTTTTCAGCAGGGATGGATCTTTATCATGCCACACGTGCTGTGACACGGGACCTCGGTTTTAGCGGTCTCAACCACCCCATTTAGTAACCTCTTACAACAAGCAAGGGGTACTGAGGACTAGCTATTCTAACCCCGATGATAAAAGGTCAAAATCTTGGGAAGGAATGTACATATGGAATAAAAGGTCAGAGGAAGGAACATTTCAAAATTTCGTGGGTACAAGACTGCAACTACATTTCATCAAAATTATATCAGACTTGCCGGAACAGTGTATGTCCTTTGCATTAAAAATTATTTACCTTTGGTTTGAAAGGGAAATATATATACACAATGTATTTGGAGACAAAATTTGTCAGACTTTAAGGAATGATGCCTTTCATGAAATTCTAAATTGGTACGTAATGGTTTTTATGGTCATAAATGAAAGGTGAAGGTCACTTAAATAAAATTCATATGAATACAATTTATATCATACATATACATTTCATGATGCACATATGTTCGGAATGGTGCTTTGCATACAGATCTTAGTTTTTATTGGTTTTATTGAAATATGAGTGGCAAAAGTTTTTGTGGACAATATTTTTGAGGAGGAATAACACAATTGTCATAATGGCTGGCAATGAATGATAAAAGAACAAGATGAGTTTGTAAAGCACTGATGCCCCTGGATTTCAATAGTACATGGCAGTCTGTAAGAAATGATAGTTTTCTTGAAAATTTCCAAAAACTATGTCAAGGTCAACAAATCTGGTATCGCTGGGATGGTCTTCTCACAAGAATACACATGCTAAATATAAAGCATTACTTCCCTTACCAAAATATAAGCCCTCTGGCACACAGTTGCTGCAAATTTGCAGCGCATTTGCGGCAAGTTTGCCCCAACTAGTTGCGGCACATTTGCCGCAAGTATACTTTTCGTATGCAAATTTTTCCTCTGGCACACAGTTTGTGGCACAGTTGCGGCACACACTTGCTGCACACTTCTGGCACAGTGTGCGGCATATTTGCCGCAAGTATACTTTTCGTATGCAAATTTTCCTCTGGCACACAGTTTGCAGCAAACTTGCGGCAAACACTTGCTGCACACTTCTGGCACACAGTGTGCGGCATATTTGCCGCAAGTATACTTTTCGTATGCAAATTTTCCTCTGGCACAGTTTGCAGCAAACTTGCGGCACACACTTGCTGCACACTTCTGGCACACAGTGTGCGGCATATTTGCCGCAAGTATACTTTTCGTATGCAAATTTTTCCTCTGGCACAGTTTGCGGCACACTCTTGCTGCAGACTTCTGGCACACAGTTTGCGGTAAACTTGCGGCACTGTCTGCTCGAAATTAAGGGATGCTATATAAACTGTCATTACAAAACAAAAACACAATAACAATTCAATTAATATAATTTCAAGAACAATGACATATCAAGTAATTAACATATTCAAAAATACTAATTTAAAAAAAAATATTCAAAAACAAAAATGACTGGGTTCTTGTAAAATATGTTCTCCATCATAGGAACAACAGTAGAAACATATACTGGGGAAATGACAAATTAAAGGTAGAATTTTTCAACAACAAAAAAGAGAAGAAAAAAAAAAGAGAAGCATTTTGAAAATGTTACATGAATATCTTCAATGTTTTTAAAACATCTATAATGTACAGGGTCTGGAAAATGTTAAGTAAAAGTTGAGTTGGTTACATAAAGTACCATGCTTAAAAAATGACTAAGTTCAACTTCACCATGCATATGTAAATTTTTCAAAGAATGCCTGATCACTTCCGAAAAGACACATGCACATTTACAATGCTTCCATAACAGCTGTTCAAGGTCTGAAGAATGTCAAATAAATGCTGTAAGAGGAGTTGATTACAAAAAATAAGTACCATCTATTCAGGAAATGCTTAAAAAATGACAAAGTTCAACTAAATGTAATTTTTTTGAAAAAAGTCTGATCACTTTCAAAAAGACACATGCACATCTTCAATGTGTCCATAACTACTGTACAAAGTTTGAGGAATATCAATTTAGATGTGCACGAGTTGATCACACAAAATAGGTACCATCTATTCAAGAAATGCATAAAAATGACCAAGTTCAACTACACATAATTTTTTTTTTAAAAAAGTCTAATCATTTTCAAAAAGATGCATGCACATCTTCAATGTGTTCATAACAACTGTACAAAGTTTAAGGAATGTCAAGTTAGAGGTGCATGAAGATTTGATTACACAAAATAGTTACCATCTATTCAAGAAATGCTTAAAAATGACGAAGTTCAACTACATGTAAATTTTTCAAAAAATGTCTGATCACTTTCAAAAAGGCACATGCACATCTTCAATGTATCCCTAACAACTGTACAAAGTTTAAGGAACATCAAGTGAGAGGTGTGAAAGGAGTTGATTACACAAAGTAGGTACTATTACAGGGACGCTACTGTCGCTTGCACACCACTGAGTAATTCACCATTTTATAAACTGTTTGCACATTGTGCAACCCAACCAAAAATATAATTATAACAAGATGTGAGAGAAAACTTAAAGAAACTGCAACAACTTCTAATCTACAAATATTGCATTGTGCAATGTTAAAAAGTTCTCGGTGAAGTCCCACCCTGGCCATGAGAGTACATTTTATTTGGAAACTGCTGCATAAAGAATTTCTTTCAAGATCCAAGAGAAAAATATCAACCCACAGTGGCACTTTTCTGACATAAGGTCAGGTTGTGATTTAAATAGATTTGTGAATTTTGGCCGTTTTAGATCAATCATGTCAAATGAAAGCTTTTAGAAAATAAAATCCTTCTTAAACTAGCAAGTGCTATATAAATGATGCTATAAATGCTAGAATTGTGTATACAATTAAGACAAAGGAGTTGACATGATCTTCTGTACATGTAATTAAGAAGGTCTATCATTTGCATAACATGACTGTGCATCAATAACAACAGGTTTCGGCAACATTTGCAGACAAGAATGAAATATATTCAAAATTCACACATGTAAACTATGCACTTTTCCTCAGAAAAATCTGGAGACACTCTACATTAATTTTAAAATCAGTACTGTGAAGGACTTTATATTCTGATAAATTAATACAGACTTGTGGGCATTTAATTATTAGGGAGAACACTAAACATTTACACAAGTTTCTCCATCATAGATGAATGAGAGAATAATAGGACTATCTCCATGCTGTGTGCACCTTAGAATAAAAAACATGATTGAATTCTGGACCTTCTTCTAATCTTCCACTTGTTCAGTACTTGGTCATCACAATCACATATTGTCCGCAACAGCTCTACTGTCCCATCCATTTGTTGTGATAAACTGTAAATAGTTTTTTGGTTAAGACAGAGTGCCTTTACTCACAAATACATGTAGCAGTCTCATCAGATTCACTTGGCAAGTGTGTATAAATCGAAATGTCATTCTTTTTTTCATTAGTGATTTATACACATTAATCCAGGCCTGCATGTTGGAACTCTAAGATATGGCAAGTTGAAGACAGCCTATCAACACACCATCACAACTTCTGAATCTGCATGACTATCATGAAATATATTCTGAAAAAGATATAAAATTTTAAATAATTACGAGATACCATTGGCCCTCCTATATATAAGTTTGCAAGGCATCTAACATAGGAGGAATCATTCTGGGGTGTGTACATGTAATTACCGTCACCCGACACCTGGGGCCACCGATTTTCAAAGCCGAGCAATAATCAATGTTGCGTTACAGCCCATTGGGCTAATAAATGCAATATCTGATGTACAACTGTTAATATCATGCTGACCCAACTTTACGTACAAATTAACTTTATTGCCAAGACGAGACCTTCAATCCATTTTAATAACGTATTAAATGCATTGATGTAGAGACAAAATTGAGATTCCGGAGGTCACATCCCTGATCATAATGCAGTTTAATTTTTCTAACTGGACATCTGGGTTCAAATCATAAGCATTTGAATAAATAAAAAAAAAAATCAACCATTCATTAAAAAACACCATTTACTTAATAAACTAATTAAATTTTGAAAATATCACCCGAGTAGAAAGTAAACAAAAAATAGCATAAGTATTACGGAAATAGGCCTAATTATTTGTTTGTTTTCCGGCCTTCCCCCTCTCTCTCCGTTTTTTTTAAAGTGCCTATATGGTCCTGTCCAAATGTATAAGAAAAAAATCCGCGAGGGCTACGATAATGCAACTAGAAGGAGTCGAATCTCATACAAAGGAAATTTAAAAAAAAAAAAAAAAATTCCACATAATTTCAAAGAATTGAATGAAGCATGTAAATTTATGAACGTAAACACCGACTTGCAAGATTTGACGCAACAACATACAATATGAGCGATGGTCAGTTTCGTTTTGAACAATATATTAGAGAGTTTATAACTATAAGATACACAGTAATTCACTTACTCAATGACTGGAAGATTCTCCTCAGAATATCTGCATCAACTGATTCAACTCCTGTTCTCGATTCATGTTCAAAATGTTGTTTACCGGTATAACATTATGGCGCCTGTCAATATCAACTTTCGCGCTCAGCATATATTGTGTGAATCCCACACCCGACGCATTGAACCCGATCTCTATTTACGATGCATAGAGCCGTAAAGCCCCATGAAGACCTACTTTGGTATACAGCTTAGATTATTCTAACTTAGTATAAATTAGCATTCCACAAACCAGAATAACGTACCTGGATAAAATCCTGATATGTAAATTATACATATAAAGGTGGATTTTTACCACTCTCATTTGATTAATTTCAACTCACAAACCCAGTATCTGAACTGTAATCAACAGATATACATGTAAATAAAGAAAAGAAATCTCTCTCTCTCTCTCTCTCTCTCTCTCTCTCTCTCTCTCCATTTATTTAGACATAAAAAAAAAATTCTTCACATTTTTTTTCTAATTAACTATTACCCTTTGAACATCTACAATTCACACGATGCTATATCAAAGGAAAACCATTGTAAAGTACTATGCAACCCTGTCAATGTAGTTCATGCTAGAAGGTTTTTTGAATTTTTACATGAATGTTTTGAATTCCGCACCAAAAGTAGAGTGCTATAACTACATTTAATTTTTACATGAATGTTTTGAATTGCGCACCAAAAGTAGAGTGCTATAACTACATTTAATTTATGTAATATGCAATACTAAATTGTATACATAGTCTAATATCACAGGTACATATCAAATATATACTTGTATTTACATATATGTAAATGAACTGTTAGTAATTAGTTTATTGTCATTATATATCTCATATTGTGTAACATGATTGTATGCCAACATGCTTGGTGAATCAATAAATAATTGAAATAATTAGATTAAAATTCAGATACCTGTGCACTTACATCTTACTTTAAAGGGGCATTAGCTGTGAAAGTGATGGCAACTATTTTTTTCTCAAAATCTCTCGATGATATTGAAATACATATTGATGACTAATAAGAACATTTATTTTTTATTATGTACAAAAACAAGAAAATTAATCCTAATAAAACTATGTTAGATAACCGCTTTTAATGTAAAGAAATATATATACGGAAGAAGTATTCACTGCACCCCAATTAAATCATTTCTCAAATATAAACAAAATCAACAAATATGCAAAGGTAACTAGAGAATAATTATACTGTCTCGCAAGACAATAATATTCAATCACCAAAATCACATATTCTTTTTCAAGATGTTAAAAGGTGTTTGAAATAATTAAATACAAGTGTAATTATTACTTTAATATATAATATCTATTATAGGGCAACTTTCATTGAATTCAATATTTGGTGACAAAATGACCACTAATTCCCATTAAGACAAGAAGATCGATTGAAGGGGGTGCGAGAAATGTTGCATATGTTCTATTATAGAAAATGTTGTGATGGATATATTGATATGGTTCTTTTATTCTAAATATTCAAGAAAAAGTCGTGAACTTTGGTACCCTTACTGTTTCAGTTCTAAAATTTTAAGAAAAAAGTTGTGAACTTCTGGCACACGATTCTGAAAACCAAAGAAAAAGTTGTGGTGCACTTCTGGCACACAGTTTTGATTCTGAATACCAAAGAAAAAGTTGTGGTACACTTCTGGCACACTGTTTCATTTAGGAAAAGTTGTGGTGCACTTTTGGCACACTGTGCCACTAGTGGCACACTGTGTACTGCTAGTGGCACACTGTATGCCGCTAGCGGCATTAGCTGCACACTTCTGGCAAACAGCTCTGGCACACTGATTTGTTTGCCGCAAACTTGCAGCAAACTTGCGGCAAATTTGCAGCAAACTTTACATTTTGGTAAGGGTTCTTATGATTTGAAAAATATGCCTTGTATTCAAATTTTTAGCCGAGTTGCAACGAAGTTGAACTCCGCTATTGGTTTGGTGATGGGGGCGGGCGGTTGGGCGTCAACAATTGGTTTCCGGATGATAACTCGAAAAGTGTACAATCTAATCAAATGAAACTTTGATATATTGTTGGGTACCAGGTAAGGAAGATCCCTATTGATTTTGGAGAAAAAAGGTCAAGGTCACAGTGACCGAAAATAGAATGAAAAATTTGGTTTCCGGATGATAACGCCAAAAGTTTAAATCCGAATCAAATGAAACTTTGATATATTGTTGGGTACCAGGTAAGGAAGACCCCTATTGATTTTGGAGAACAAAGGTCAAAGGTCAAGGTCACAGTGACCAAAAATAGAATGAAAATTTCAGAAAAATTTGGTTTCCGGATGATAACTCCAAATCAAATGAAACTTTGATATATTGTTGGGTACCAGGTAAGGAAGACCCCTATTGATTTTGGAGAACAAAGGTCAAGGTCACAGTGACCGAAAATAGAATGAAAATTTCAGAAAAATTTGGTTTCCGGATGATAACTCCGAAAGTTTAAATCCAAATCAAATGAATCTTTGATATATTGTTGGGTACCAGGTAAGGAAGACCCCTATTGATTTTGGAGAAAATAGGTCAAAGGTCAAGGTCACAGTGACCGAATTTAGAATGAAAATTTCAGAAATATTTGGTTTCCGGATAACTCAGAAAGTTTAAATCCGAATCAAATGATACTTACAGATATTGTTATGTACTAGGTAAGGAAGACCCCTATTGATTTTGGAGAAAATAGATCAAAGGTCAAGGTCACAGTGACTGAATATAGAACGAAATTTCAGAAATATTTGGTTTCTGGATGATAACTCAAAGATTAAATCCGAATCAAATGATACTTGGATATATTGTTGGATACCAGCAAAGCAAGGTCCCTATTGATTTTGGAGAACAAAGGTCAATTAGTCACAGTGACCGAATATAGATTGAAAACTTCAGACAAATATGGTTTCTGGACAGTAACTCGAAAAGTTCAAAACTGAAATTAGTTCTTAACAATTATAAATATGCCACATCATTCCTGACTTTGCAATGTATCCCATGCACCTGTGGTAGTATCGGTCTATATTATCTCCATTTCATTATTTTCTATTTACTTGTCTACGTAAATTCCTATCTTCGTATTCGAGTTGTTTATTTCATGAAACAGGAAGAGAGTTATCTTTTATTTTCAAACGTATTTTATTACAAAACTTCTCATTGGTTACTTCTAGATTTATTATCAAATCACATAACAGGTAACTTTTACTCTCATTCTTTTGTTAAGAATAGTATTTAAACCCGAGCACAACTGTGCTCGGGGCTTCTGCTGAGCCATTCCTTGCAACAAGGTAAATATCAGGAGTTGCCTCACCCTGTATTTTTGATTATTGTTTCTTTATTTTTCCTATTTAGTTATATTTTTCTCTCAAGCCACATTCATTCCCCGGGATTATCATTTTGGTATTTATCATACAATTGTCGAACTTTATTAAAGGTTTAAAACTTTATTTATTATTTTATTGCTAGCCTCACTCTAGGCGGACTCAAACTTACCTGGAAAAATCCAAAGGGTTGAATACTTTATATAACACCTATCATCATTAAAAAAAACACAACACGAAGTAAAAAGAACACATCAATAGTAGTGACAGAATGTCCAACTACTACACACCCCTGGGTGCATATACTGATTTTCTAAATGTAGATCAATGTTAAAGGTCACCAGGTCAAAAATTTTCGTGTCAATGGAAAGGTCTTGCCACAAGGAATACACATTCCAAATATGAAAGCTTAATTACTTCTTGTGGTGTAAAAGATATGATCAAGGTTATAATTTCAAAAAACTAGGTCAAGATCACAAAATCTACTATCATTGGAAAGGAGTCTTCTCACAAAAAATGCACATATGCTAAATATCGAAGCAGTACCTCTTGAAAGATATGACCAAAATCTATTATGCGAGATCTATATTTCACATGTAATAAAGGCATACCAATTTGTGATAGACTGAGTGAAAAATAATAGCCCACTGCATAATGACATCCCTCAAATAAATAAGGAGGGGGTGTTAGGTGTTGGTTGGGAACATGTAATGCTTTTGTAAATTGCTCTCAGAATGCTGTTATCTCAGTGATTTATAATTGTTATAAGTTAATGGCAAGCTCCCTCCAATGTTTACACGAGTCAAGCGATTTTCTCTTCATCAGCTGAAAAATGGTGATGGATTACCCCATTGCTTCTGGAAAAATGTTGCCGTCACTGCAGTATACTTCATTGACAACCCCATAAATAAAATAAAGTTTAAAAAGTACCATAACCATTTTTAAATTCCTGACAGCTTTCTCATACCTTCATACATTTTGTTGTTGATAATTTGCTTGGTTTGAAAGGAAAACAAATCGCAGCTGATATAGTGTCACAATGCACACTTTACATTGACTGCTTTGTATTTCCCATGTTTTAAAATGAATAGGCGGATTAAACGTCTAAATTCATAATTGCAAGATGTTTAGGGTCTTCGCTCGACTCAACGGTCACACCGTAAAACATATTAGTTACATGATTAATCACTTGTCGCCTCAAAACTAGAAGGTCATGGGTTCAATTCTCCAGTCCAGCAGTACGTCAAACCTGTGGCATTTAAAACAGGTTCCTTCACCAACTTGAACCATCCTGCAGTAGAAGATATGACCCTAAAAATTGTTATGGTAGGCATTGGTACAATAAAGACCCTTCACTTCTACGATTGGTTTTACTATGGACATGTGTACATATTACATCATATTAGTCACCATTACTCGTTGAGAGGGGGTCTGCCAATTATCGGAGCATTCTCTCACAAATAGTCAGGTAACAGATATTGTCAAGTGTTGTTAAATAAAACCCCATGTTTTCCATACAGTGAGCTTTTCTAATAATCAAATTGTAGACATTTGTGCACATACCAAGTGTAATGAAGCACAATACACTACAAAACTATTCCCTCCAGTGACCTTGACCTTTAATCTTGAAAACCAACATGAGTAAACTTGTTTGCATAGTCTTCAAGAGAAGCATAATTTCCTTTGCAGAGACCTAGCATTCACATGCGGGGCCAGGTCTCAATGCAAAATAAGAGGCCAAACAAACACAAATATGGGCATGTCACTATATCAAAACTGTAGCTGTTGCAAAGGAAATGCAGTGTAGTATGAATTCGAAAGGTTACTGTGGTAACTTGAAAATAAAAACTTGAATGCAGATTGATTCATCATGTTTAATGTTATTTACAATGAAAATATATGATGCATTGTCCAGAGGATTTCATTGTTTTATAAGTACTGCCTCATGAAGACAAATTTGGACATGTCAGTATATAGAATATTCCCTCTCATAAAACACATCATTTAATGAAATAGTAAAATCACATCATGGATATGAAAAGAGATAAAAAAAAATTCAAGCATACAAGTCTAAAGAACTTTCAAAGAAAAATTCATAGTGTGTATGTGAATGCCCAGGGGTGGACAAAAAATCAATGTATTTCAGAGTTATAGTTGAAGGCTAAAGAGTTGAGAATGCACATGTCAAAACAAATGCCCACTTGAAGAGGGGGGGGGGGATAAAAATATAAATTTTGGTACTGAAAATTACTTCTTATTTCTGCTTTCTCTCACTGTTGGATTTATTACACTACATGACATCTACTGTACATACTATTCCTATGAACCTTATACATGTAGTCAGATCAAGGTAACTAGACAACTTTATGCCATAATAAAAATCTAGTGAATGAAAGGTTATTTTATAATACTGTACATTTAGTCTGCTGGAAAGCTATTTAAACATACATGTAGTGTGTTCAGTTTGTAATAATCATAGTATTATAATAAATCCCCTGAGCGAATTGAGAGTTGAATTCTGGGGGGGGGGGGAAGAAAACATTAGCAATACCCCCCCCCCCCCCCCCAAAAAAAAAAAAAAACTTGAAAATATTCAAACATACAATATGTATCTTTCAAACATTGTTTTTCTTTATTCAATTAACTAGTACCTGAGTATTTTTCCCCTTTGCCTCAGTTACAACAATTATTATACAAACAATCACTTACATGTATAATCCCTTTATACATGTAGATGTAAATGTTACTTAACTACATTTACAACCTCTTATTAACAAATATACAAACTGCATAATGCTGAAATTCATAGGTGAACAACAAGATTGTTTTCCATTCTGTCTCTGACAATATCCAACAAAATCTAGAATCTTGTTGACACATACATGTATTTAAAAATGAATTAATACTTAATCATTGTATTGATACGTTAAGTCCATCCTAGAAATAAATAAAACTTAATGAGATGAAAATGCATTTTATGTACAAGAAAGTGGATTTTCTGGGAAGATATAAAGCAGCCTAGAATTATGTTGGACCAAAATAGCAGATCACTACTTTTCAGTGTGGTATGCCTCTGAATCATACTCATGACAAATCAATGGTTAAAAAAACCCTAGAAAACTCATATAATATCAATAAAATTAACCTACAGTAATATATGAAAGAATCATATTACTAGATCAACTATGTAATAAAAATTCCTAAAATACTTTTCTTTTATGAAATATTAATGGTCATGAATTGCTTTAATACATCAAAGATGATTTTAAAACATTATTTACATTCAGTTTCTCCCCCATTTCATTTTCAAAGTAAAATTAATTTTCATTGTTTTTTTCCTACTGTTGATACAATCAAAATTTATGATAATTAATTGTTCACTTAAAAAAGATGAAGATGCACTGTAATATAGTTATGTTGTTCATATAATATTTCATTATTTGTTACCAACTTTTGTTTCACAAGGTTAAAACACATAATTTAATAAAAATCTGTACGTCCGTCAAATACTTTTAGCCTGATTTTGTACGGTTTATCAGAGAAGCACTTCATGAATGTATGAAATACAACAAAATTATAAACTGCAGCATGTCCTAGACACAAGTCATGAGTCATGGAGGTCCTTGACCCCTACCACAATCACAAACATGACTAAAGTCTCAGGTGGCTAGCAGCAGGACAGGTGAACTGGCAAGCACAAGTCCTGGGTTGTCTTGGATATGTCTGTGACATCAGAAGACATGGGATTTGGACAGCTGGCCGTGAACGTCTGCTATAGAAGCACCACCTGGAAGTCATGCAGGTTCAATATTGAAATTGTATAAAAATCTGTTACTACAATGCTCAGGAAATTATCACCAAGAATATTGAAAAATGACCTTGTCTGATTTGAATTCTTCCAATGGCTTTCACTAGTTCTTTTGGGTAAGGAGGAAATTAAAATTTGCCCCATTTTGAAATCGCCCAGTTAGGATAAGGACACGATGAATCAGGTACAAAATTTCCCCAGTAAACAAGATATTACATGTAGTGCCTTTATAGTTTGGAAAATGGGGAAATCAATACCTAGTATGCTGTTGGACCTAAGGCCCTGGGGTGCAAGGCCCTTGAAACTCACAATTTTTGTCTACTTTGTTTCAAAGATGCTTCATTCCAAAAAAAAAAAAAATTGGAATGATAGTTATCAAGAAGTTAAAAATGTTCTATTGTTATCGGACGACAGACTCAAGTGACCTTAAATAATTTAATTCACACTACTTGGGAGCATTTGTATAATCATTATGAATTAAGAAGATAGTTCTCAAACTTCCTACATATTCTCATACACCAGGTGATCAGAAGACCTCACTTGAGATTATAGCTCAGGTGAGCTAAATCAAAAATAAAAGCAAGCCTAAAAGGAAAACAAAAAACCCACATACCATCTAACCCTAAAAAACACTTGGCGCAAATTTACCCCCCCCCCCCCCCCCCCCCCCCCCCCCCCCCCCCCCCCCCCCCCGGAATCTACATGCCAGTCAAATCTTTTTTTTAAATAAGTTAACTGTGTTGGAAGTGAAAGTTATCTACTCATTAATTTATCATATACAAATGTATACATATAAAATTTAAATTTTACCTGAGATAAAGCATGGAGGAAAAAAGTTCGGAAAACTACATTTGACAGTCCCCTAAATCTCGTAAAAAAAAGTTGACTGTGAAGAAACAGTTTTTCCAACTTTTTTCACCATGCCTTGATTTAGGAACTGAAATATGGTATGTGATTTGATAAATGTATATTTTGTGACAATATACAGTGAGGAAACAGGCAGTCCCCTTCTGTATTACTATCAGGGGACTAATGAAACTTAACCTAAAAACCTTAAATAATAAATCTACACAACAAAAAATCAGAGTATACACACATCTCAGCATGGATAGTTAAATAAAATTTGGAAAACTGTGAAGACTTTTAAAAGTCCAAGGGTTGACGAATCCTACTCAGGTCTAAATTTATTCTCATCGACCTACTTTCAGCAAATTTATTGGTTTCATATTACAGATACAATTATACTATGCTTCTTTCCTCACAAACCTTTGGCCTTGCATCTTGAAGTCATAATCCGATATTTAAAGACCCCCCTTTGCGAAAACCCCAATGTACATATATGGTATTTAAAATCTAAAATACATACATAAACATTGCACATTTAGAAGTTCCAGCTTCAGCAGAAATCATACTCTGACTTCCTTTTCTGTTTCAATGCCTTTAAAAAAATTACATAATATGAAAATATGTACATGAAGAAAAAAAAGGCATATGATATCTTCTCATTTTCTTAAAATCATTTGTTTTGTGAACAAATTTTGCAACTCCTGTGTATATAAATCACTGATATATAGATAACCTACAACTCCTGTGTATATAAATCACTGATAGATAACCTACAACTCCTGTGTATATAAATCACTGATATACAGATAACTACAACTCCTGTGTATATAAATCACTGATATACAGATAACCTACAATTCCTGTGTATATAAATCACTGATATACAGATAACCTACAACTCCTGTGTATATAAATCACTGATATATAGATAACCTACAACTCCTGTGTATATAAATCACTGATATATAGATAACCTACAACTGCTGTGTATATAAATCACTGATAGATAACCTACAACTCCTGTGTATATAAATCACTGATATATAAATAACCTACAACTCATGTGTATATAAATCACTGATAGATAACCTACAACTCCTGTGTATATAAATCACTGATAGATAACCTACAACTCCTGTGTATATAAATCACTGATATACAGATAACCTACAATTCCTGTGTATATAAATCACTGATATACAGATAACCTACAACTCCTGTGTACATAAATCACTGATATATAGATAACCTACAACTCCTGTGTATATAAATCACTGATATATAGATAACCTACAACTCCTGTGTATATAAATCACTGATAGATAACCTACAACTCCTGTGTATATAAATCACTGATATATAAATAACCTACAACTCATATGTATATAAATCACTGATAGATAACCTACAACTCCTGTGTATATAAATCACTGATAGATAACCTACAACTCCTGTGTATATAAATCACTGATATACAGATAACCTACAACTCCTGTGTATATAAATCACTGATAGATAACCTACAACTCCTGTGTATATAAATCACTGATATATTGTATATAGATAACCTACAACTCCTGTGTATATAAATCACTGATATATAGATAACCTACAACTCCTGTGTATATAAATCACTGATAGATAACCTACAACTCCTGTGTATATAAATCACTGATATATTGTATATAGATAACCTACAACTCCTGTGTATATAAATCACTGATATACAGATAACCTACAACTCCTGTGTGTATAAATCACTGATAGATAACCTACAACTCCTGTGTATATAAATCACTGATATATAGGTAACTACAACTCCTGTGTATATAAATCACTGATAGATAACTTACAACTCCTGTGTATATAAATCACTGATATACAGATAACCTACAACTCCTGTGTATATAAATCACTGATATATAGGTAACTACAACTCCTGTGTATATAAATCACTGATATATAACCTACAATTCCTGTGTATATAAATCACTGATAGATAACCTACAACTCCTGTGTATATAAATCACTGATATATAGATAACCTACAACTCCTGTGTATATAAATCACTGATATATACATAACCTACAACTCCTGTGTATATAAATCACTGATAGATAACCTACAACTCCTGTGTATATAAATCACTGTTATATAGATAACCTACAACTCCTGTGTATATAAATCACTGATATACAGATAACCTACAACTCCTGTGTATATAAATCACTGATAGATAACCTACAACTCCTGTGTATATAAATCACTGATAGATAACCTACAACTCCTGTGTATATAAATCACTGATATATAGATAACCTACAACTCCTGTGTATATAAATCACTGATAGATAACCTACAACTCCTGTGTATATAAATCACTGATATATAGATAACCTACAACTCCTGTGTATATAAATCACTGATAGATAACCTACAACTCCTGTGTATATAAATCACTGATATATAGGTAACTACAACTCCTGTGTATATAAATCACTGATATATAACCTACAATTCCTGTGTATATAAATCACTGATAGATAACCTACAACTCCTGTGTATATAAATCACTGATATATAGATAACCTACAACTCCTGTGTATATAAATCACTGATATATACATAACCTACAACTCCTGTGTATATAAATCACTGATAGATAACCTACAACTCCTGTGTATATAAATCACTGTTATATAGATAACCTACAACTCCTGTGTATATAAATCACTGATATACAGATAACCTACAACTCCTGTGTATATAAATCACTGATAGATAACCTACAACTCCTGTGTATATAAATCACTGATAGATAACCTACAACTCCTGTGTATATAAATCACTGATATATAGATAACCTACAACTCCTGTGTATATAAATCACTGATAGATAACCTACAACTCCTGTGTATATAAATCACTGATATATAGATAACCTACAACTCCTGTGTATATAAATCACTGATAGATAACCTACAACTCCTGTGTATATAAATCACTGATAGATAACCTACAACTCCTGTGTATATAAATCACTGATATATAGATAACCTACAACTCCTGTGTATATAAATCACTGATAGATAACCTACAACTCCTGTGTATATAAATCACTGATAGATAACCTACAACTCCTGTGTATATAAATCACTGTTATATAGATAACCTACAACTCCTGTGTATATAAATCACTGATATATAGATAACCTACAACTCCTGTGTATATAAATCACTGATATACAGATAACCTACAACTCCTGTGTATATAAATCACTGATAGATAACCTACAACTCCTGTGTATATAAATCACTGATATATAGATAACCTACAACTCCTGTGTATATAAATCACTGATATACAGATAACCTACAACTCCTGTGTATATAAATCACTGATAGATAACCTACAACTCCTGTGTATATAAATCACTGATAGATAACCTACAACTCCTGTGTATATAAATCACTGATAGATAACCTACAACTCCTGTGTATATAAATCACTGATATACAGATAACCTACAACTCCTGTGTATATAAATCACTGATAGATAACCTACAACTCCTGTGTATATAAATCACTGACAGATAACCTACAACTCCTGTGTATATAAATCACTGATATACAGATAACCTACAACTCCTGTGTATATAAATCACTGATAGATAACCTACAACTCCTGTGTATATAAATCACTGATATATAGATAACCTACAACTCCTGTGTATATAAATCACTGATATATACATAACCTACAACTCCTGTGTATATAAATCACTGATAGATAACCTACAACTCCTGTGTATATAAATCACTGTTATATAGATAACCTACAACTCCTGTGTATATAAATCACTGATATACAGATAACCTACAACTCCTGTGTATATAAATCACTGATAGATAACCTACAACTCCTGTGTATATAAATCACTGATAGATAACCTACAACACCTGTGTATATAAATCACTGATATATAGATAACCTACAACTCCTGTGTATATAAATCACTGATAGATAACCTACAACTCCTGTGTATATAAATCACTGATATATAGATAACCTACAACTCCTGTGTATATAAATCACTGATAGATAACCTACAACTCCTGTGTATATAAATCACTGATATATAGGTAACTACAACTCCTGTGTATATAAATCACTGATATATAACCTACAATTCCTGTGTATATAAATCACTGATAGATAACCTACAACTCCTGTGTATATAAATCACTGATATATAGATAACCTACAACTCCTGTGTATATAAATCACTGATATATACATAACCTACAACTCCTGTGTATATAAATCACTGATAGATAACCTACAACTCCTGTGTATATAAATCACTGTTATATAGATAACCTACAACTCCTGTGTATATAAATCACTGATATACAGATAACCTACAACTCCTGTGTATATAAATCACTGATAGATAACCTACAACTCCTGTGTATATAAATCACTGATAGATAACCTACAACTCCTGTGTATATAAATCACTGATATATAGATAACCTACAACTCCTGTGTATATAAATCACTGATAGATAACCTACAACTCCTGTGTATATAAATCACTGATATATAGATAACCTACAACTCCTGTGTATATAAATCACTGATAGATAACCTACAACTCCTGTGTATATAAATCACTGATAGATAACCTACAACTCCTGTGTATATAAATCACTGATATATAGATAACCTACAACTCCTGTGTATATAAATCACTGATAGATAACCTACAACTCCTGTGTATATAAATCACTGATAGATAACCTACAACTCCTGTGTATATAAATCACTGTTATATAGATAACCTACAACTCCTGTGTATATAAATCACTGATATATAGATAACCTACAACTCCTGTGTATATAAATCACTGATATACAGATAACCTACAACTCCTGTGTATATAAATCACTGATAGATAACCTACAACTCCTGTGTATATAAATCACTGATATATAGATAACCTACAACTCCTGTGTATATAAATCACTGATATACAGATAACCTACAACTCCTGTGTATATAAATCACTGATAGATAACCTACAACTCCTGTGTATATAAATCACTGATATATAGATAACCTACAACTCCTGTGTATATAAATCACTGATAGATAACCTACAACTCCTGTGTATATAAATCACTGATAGATAACCTACAACTCCTGTGTATATAAATCACTGATATACAGATAACCTACAACTCCTGTGTATATAAATCACTGATAGATAACCTACAACTCCTGTGTATATAAATCACTGACAGATAACCTACAACTCCTGTGTATATAAATCACTGATATACAGATAACCTACAACTCCTGTGTATATAAATCACTGATAGATAACCTACAACTCCTGTGTATATAAATCACTGATAGATAACCTACAACTCCTGTGTATATAAATCACTGATAGATAACCTACAACTCCTGTGTATATAAATCACTGATAGATAACCTACAACTCCTGTGTATATAAATCACTGATAGATAACCTACAACTCCTGTGTATATAAATCACTGATATATAGATAACCTACAACTCCTGTGTATATAAATCACTGATAGATAACCTACAACTCCTGTGTATATAAATCACTGATAGATAACCTACAACTCCTGTGTATATAAATCACTGATATATAGATAACTACAACTCCTGTGTATATAAATCACTGATAGATAACCTACAACTCCTGTGTATATAAATCACTGATAGATAGATAACCTACAACTCCTGTGTATATAAATCACTGATAGATAACCTACAACTCCTGTGTATATAAATCACTGATAGATAACCTACAACTCCTGTGTATATAAATCACTGATATACAGATAACCTACAACTCCTGTGTATATAAATCACTGTTATATAGATAACCTACAACTCCTGTGTATATAAATCACTGATAGATAACCTACAACTCCTGTGTATATAAATCACTGATAGATAACCTACAACTCCTGTGTATATAAATCACTGATAGATAACCTACAACTCCTGTGTATATAAATCACTGATAGATAAATAACCTACAACTCATGTGTATATAAATCACTGTTATACAGATAACCTACAACTCCTGTGTATATAAATCACTGATAGATAACCTACAACTCCTGTGTATATAAATCACTGATATACAGATAACCTACAACTCCTGTGTATATAAATCACTGATATATAGATAACTTACCTTTTTAATTGCTGTCCAGTCTTCTATTATTTCTACGTCCTTTAACATGTACACTATATATGGTCCTAAAATAGAATGAAATTATACACACTTTGTATATATTCAAATCCCTTACAACATGTTTCTCAATTTTATTATATGTATTTTAGTTTTAATGTTTCTGTACTCTGTATCAATTAATCAATGACAGCATTAGTGTTAAATCTAGGATCTAGAGAGGGCACACATATCATATGTTCAAAAGGGCACTTTTCGTCGCGGCAAGACAATATCAGGGCACTTTCATTGGATCAAACTATGATAGTAATAGAATAACCATTTAGCCTCTTTAAAAGTTAATACCTGCTGCCTTGATTTTAAACTTTTCAATCAACCTTGTGAAATAAAGAACAATTGTTTATATTAAAAGCTATATATAAAACAAAAATTTTAGAGAAAAAAGGGCATGGTGCAGTTAAAAAGGGCATTGTGCCAGCCAAAAAGGGCATGGTGCAGTTAAAAAGGGCATGGTGCAGCGCCATGCTAGTTTGCTTTAGATTTAACACTATCAGCATGATTACATGTATCAATGTATATTACTTACAAGAATAAATTATCAATTACACTGAACTAATATAAGGTCTGTGCAGTGTACAAAAAACAACTGTATTGAAATCAAGTTATCTAGAGGACCAATGATTTACTGTATCTGATATATACCACATGCACATGTGTCAGAAATATACCTAGCATTGATATAATATAGTTAACAAGATGTGTTTGTGAAACACTGATGTATGGCAGCAAAGTAATTTTGGTACCCAAAGAAAGCTTGTGTCACAAGGAACACACATGTAAAGTATGAAAGCCCAATCACTAAGTTATGACATAAGTAAAGTTTCTCAAAGGAAGGACAATCTCCAATGTGAAGAGCAGGTCAAAAATTCTGGTACCAAAAGAAAGGTCTTGTCACAAAGAATTCACATGTAAAATATGAAAGCCCTAAAACTACACTGTAACTGTTCAAAAGTTATGTCCAATGTAAAGTTCTTCAAAATTAGCTTGACCCTTGAGGTCAAGGTCACAAGTAGACAAGGTGAAAAATTTGGTACCAAAAGAAAGGTCTTGTCATAAGGTCAAAAGGAACACATTTGAGAAACACAAAAGCCCTATCATTATCCATTCAAATTAAAGTTTTTGTGGACAAAAAGACAGAGAGAAACCGAATCCCTAATTATGAGGGCATAAAAAGTTGAAAATGTAACAGTCCACATTATATAAATTTTCATTCAGGTAAAATAAATATGGGCCCTGGCAAAATAAAAATTTCACATTATTCAAATATGAGAAAACAAGAAATGTTTTAGAAACATATATTCTATTTCTTTTATGTTGAATGAAAATACAGATATCAGCCATCGATCGTTAAATTACTGGATCAATCCCACAATGCAATAATATTTAGGGATGACTTATAATATTTAGCAGGACCTCTCCCCCCCAATATAGCAATTACATGTACATATTCAATACATGCTTGTAGATATCATCAGTATTCAGTACCTGTCACAGATATTGGTTTTTTTCTTCTTTCCGACGAGGATCCATCTATTTTCTTTTTACATTTATTCATTGTCTGTGATTCATCCCAAAGATCTACAGGCAAACAGAATGACTAATATTATAGTGCGAACAAAAGTATATCCTGTACGCTTGAAAATATTTGCCCTTGTCTTATTTTTCCACTTGATGTCAGTGGACGAATTCAGACTGGGCTAAACTGTTTCCGTCTTCTCTCCCACAACTGTGTGAGGGCAAATTTCAAGTCTGAAACTGTTTACAATGGTGAAAAGATGAAGAAAAAATTGGGACAAAAATAACAATGTATATAGTAATTAAGATGAAATGGTTATAGTTTGTGGAAAAATCAACACTCAAACTCCCTGCTAAAATTATAATGATTTATATATTATCTAATGTTTGAAATACACTAACTTTTTACATGCTATAAATGTATTTCAGAATTCAATACTCAGCTGAAAACAAATGGCACATGTTGCTTTGACAGTTATAAATCCTGATGACGTACAAAACATTGAACATACCAGATGATATATCTATATTATGCCTATCTTCTTCCAGACGACGAATTCGTTCTTCAAGTTCCCCTTTGACACTGTCATATAAAAGTTCCTTTTCACTCTAAATCAGAAAAGTAAAAAAGAATTATGAGTGACAGTGACTACTTGTCTTCCCTAACTTACAATTTGTACATTTTGAGGTGGATATTCATGATTGCTGAAATCAACTTCGGACTGTATGTACATATGTACCTCCAAATTTTGCTGGGCAGCTAAAACTTCACTTTCAAACTTATTCTGTATGCTGTCTATTCGAAATTCTCGTAAGATTCCTGTAATATATTGAAAAACATTTAGCATGAACCTGTTCAGTTAAGCACACCCCACCAGTACTTCCCAAGGTCTTCTGGTACTTACTGGACATCTGGTCCAGTAATGGTTGGGATATTACTGGACCAAATCACATTTTACCAGACCAAAATTTTATAGGCAAATTAAACCCCTATTGTGGCCCCGCCCTACCCTTGGGGGCCAGGGTTTTGACAAACTTGAATTTACACTATATCAGGAAGCTTACAATTTCATGTAAATTTGAACTTTCTGGCCCAGTGGTTCTTGAGAAGAAGAGTTTTAAAGATGTTTCCTATATATTCCCATGTAAACCTTTGATCTCCTATTGTCACCCTAACCTACCCCCGGGGGCCATGATTTTAATAAACTTGAATCTGCACTATGTCAGAAAGCTTTCATGTAAATTTGAACTTTCTGGCCCAGAATGGCATCGTCGACGTACTTTATGAGCCCAAGCATTTCACTTCAGATTCGTCAGTGGAGTAAACTTTTCCAACTCGTGTTCAACACCAGTGTTACGAAATACACATGTGGTTTTTTTTAAACTCGAGCAATTCGCGTAACTCAAATGCAAATTGTTCAATTAAACTTGACCATATGTTGTTCAAGTACTTCTTGATCAGAGTATAGTTTAAACACAGTTTAAACCTGTTATTTATTACCTAATTCAAACGCTTCAAAGACGACTAGTTTCACGGGATATTGGGGAAATTGAAGATGATTGCAAATTTGAGAAATATTTGAGTTAAACGTAAACACGTTTTCTGTTTGCAATGACTAAAGAACACAATAAATTTTGGGACATGCTGCTAAAAATTGAAAATTTATCTAATCACGTATTTTATTCAATGAGGGAAAAAATTATCAGACACTTGGTCAGGTCAACTACTGATATTGATCGGACCAAAACAACAATTACCGGACATTTGCCAATGTCCGACGGACCTTCGGAATCACTGCCCACCCCTCTCTTTTTTGTCACTGAAAGGAAATGCATGTACTGTAAATCACTTTACAATTGTGAGAACTTTATGTTTATGTTAATCAGTGATGATATCTCAGCACAAAAATAAGGATTTCATGAATAATTTTGTATATGGACATAGCATTGAACAGATTGAATATTTGTGTACATAATATCTCACTAATAAATCCTACAAATTAAACAAAAATAAAGTCTCATGAAATTTAAGTGATTTACAGCATTACCTTTCAGTCAAATATAAACCTAGTATAGGTACATGTAAAAAAAAAAAAAAAAAAAACTTGCTAGCTGTATCTGTGCGATTCCCTCTTCTTTGATATAATTCCACATCATCATCTAAAAGATAACAGATAAATAACACATTCATTAACAAACGTTGCTGGGAATTTATAAAATTCTGCCTGAACTTGTACCTGCTACTTCTGTTCTTATTCTCATGCTCTCCTGTAGCTGTGCCAGAGGGCTGAGGTATTCCAGGGCCTTTCCTGCCCGAACCTCATCCAGTTTGTGCTCAACCTGACCCATCCTTTCTTTGTAAAGCCTGTAATACAAGTGAGTATGGGTACTGAGGACCTATTCTAACCCGGATCCCCACGGGACTCAAAGTAGATCTATTTGGTATATAACATTCATCACTTTCAATAACTTACACTTCTTTTAAATCGGAGACTGTTTTTCTAAGTCTGCCATGTCATCCAGACATTCAGATTTTCTTCTTTCACATTCTTCTTCATCAAGCTCTGCAATGCCAATTTATTCCCAATTACTACAGATCACATATAAACTGAATGAAAACATCATGTAAGAATTGTCAGTCACAGAATATTTCACTGAGTAAAAAGAATGTCCAAAAACACAACTGCATTTCATCTGTAGATGTACCATGTACAATTTTAGGACAGTCTTTGAAATTGGCGACAGGTCTGAAGACTTGAGGGCAGTAAATCAGGCCTGGGCTTCTAAACAATAATACATTTTACATGAAATGGAATTATGACAATAATCAGAAACTGAAAATAAAAATGGGATTGGAGCCAGAAAATTTTCTTTGGTCTAGAAAACAATGCATACAAAAGCACAGTCAGAATGGCTAGTGCTCCAAATGTGGTGACTGTTGGAGTACGAACACATCATTTTGTGTTATGAAATTGTTTCAATCACAATACACTAATGACCTAATTAAAAAGTTTGAGAATGTTGAGAATGATGAAATATGGTATACATTAATGCTGAAATTATTGAGTGTTGTTTTAATTTTGTTTGATTTTTGTTCACTTCACTTTGATGTTCAATTCACCCCCCCCCCCCCCCCCCCCCCCCCAATTTCACTTCAGTTCATTGTACATTGCTTTGATAAGTAAGAAACTAAAATAACTGATTTTTTACAGTTTGGGTTTTACTTATTTTGCTTTGACTCTGTAATCTAAATGTCAAATGTCGAAAATATATACAATGATGTAAGAATAAAAATGTCCCAGTTGTTTAATGTATAGTTGTGAAGAAACATTTCGGTTTTAAACATACCGAATTGAAAGCACTAAAAATGACTGGGTGATTAATGTGCTAAGAATGGGTGATTAATATGCAAAGTGTTTAAGAAATTAAGTTGTATTATGACTAAAATGTCATAAATATCATTAAATTTTGCAAAAATAAATTTTCAGTGAATGAAATATACATTTACGAACACTTTCCATAAAATTGCTTGATTTATAAAAATCATTGTATTGTAATTCGACCTTGATAAAAATGTCGCAAGGAACACGAGTTATGTTGTATATGAATTTGTCGTGCAAGTTACCTATTAAAGTCAGAACTTGACAAAATTTCATAAATAGAGAGCAAAAGCAGATATCTATCATTGGGGCACAAAAACATCGGAAGCATATGGTAATTTTTACATAACTGACAATATGTAATTGCTTTATATCATCTTAAAACACAAACACTATAGACATTTCTGCTTGTAGTTCATCATGATTATAAAAGATTATTGTATCACCATCAATGTAATCATATCATTAGTAGGGCTGAAACGATTCACCGAAATATTGATACTGTTCAATATAAACCCTCGATTCAATGTTCAATTCATTGCCTCGATTTTGTGTTTGATACGTTTATTACAAACTGGTTCAGTAAAATACATCAGGTTCGGTCTATAATGATTATTTTTACCTGCATGGGGGACAAAATAGCTTCAAATAAGATTCAGACTGTTGTTTACTTTGAGTCTTGCGAAAATAATAATACACTTCATCAGTTTAAACTACAGAGCCAACATGCATCTTACCATTTGGCAGTTTGGAAATATTTTGCTTTTAAAATTATGAATGTGAATGTTGGTAATAAAAGTTTTCTTCAAGGTTATTATTGGTTTCTTCTGTAAATTGTATTGTATTGAAGGTATTGAATCGTGGCATAAGTATTGCAATATGTATCGTATCGTGAAGGGGGCGTATCGTTTCAGCCCTAATCATTAAGGGGTGTATCATTTCATGGTTTGTGAGCAGACTTTGGTGAAAGTTTGGCACAGGCTAAGTTTAATTTCCCAAAACTGTCACGGAGCAGATGATGTCAAACAATGACGTGAAAAACACAAAACTGCACATGCTGACATAGATACAAAATTGTCTACTTTTCATTATCGCAAGCCACGCCAATTAATAGTCTCCATTTACACTACTACCAGACTCGGTAACCGTGGCTAGTCACGACGTCTACTTTTACTACAGTCAAATATTATTCAAGTCTATCATAATTATTCTTGTTTCATTTGTAGTTGTAATAATGACATCACTTACTATTAAGATTTTAAGATTAAAATTTCAATTTAGCTATCACTTTGACGGGTTTATCTTTAGATCTCATTTCTTGCACTCAAGGACATTTTTAAGACGATGCATTGAAGCTAGGCTGACCTCGAAATGAACACAATTACATGAAATGGAAAGTAACTAAAAATGCGTCTATTGACAGTTGTGTGATAAATAGAATCTTGCACTCGTGCTTATGGAATATGAAATTTATAAAATTTGTTGCCGGGTTTAAATACTTCCCTTGCTAAGTCTCAGGAAATATTAAAACTGGCAACACATTTCATATGCCATCCTCTATGTCTAATTCGGTGGCACAAAATGTTCCTCTAGAGCTTTTATACCAGCAGATCATACTGTTGTCCCTTAGAAACATTCACAAGAATCGGAGTTGCTCCTCATAGTGAAAGAGCTAAATATAACTTTGTGCTTGGGCATGCCTAATAAAGGTGTTTTTCACTAAATATTGTGTACAGCATCAGAAATTCTTCGTCTGTTTTGCCATGCCTGTTATCGCGAGATATTGTAGGTGGATCTACTGGAAAAAAACTAAACATTGACAATCAGCGTGAAAATGTAGTACTCCAGCCATTCCAACAAAGAAAGGAAAATCATATGGTTGCAGAAAGAATTCACAGTCTGTTGTTCGTTTTTTAACTTGATATTAAATTCAAACTTTTTCAATACCGACGAAATAGCTTTCTCCTCCGCACTTGTCCATTGATGTTACCTTATATTATATGACATATAGAAATAACTTGACAATCGGAACTTGAAACTTCAGTACATCAAACATGGTGCACAAATATGAATCGAGAAATTGGAAGATATCGAAATTGTTGAAAATGGTAGAATATGGCCTCATAAATCGTAAGGTGCAGGATGTAAATTTACTAAGAAACATAGAATATCATTTTCTTTACGTAAAGAAAGTCAGCAAATGTTTAGAATGATCCAAAATGTTGTGGGAGTGAATCACTCCCGCATTTGTACCATTATGGAGATCCTAAGGAGTTGTAGCCCTCTCCGAAAAAAAAAAAAAAAATCGGAGAGGGTTACATTAATGCAACCAATGCCACATCATAAAGACATATATCGATTGCCTATGCTCTTTAAAATGTTAGATTCTCAAAACTGCAATATGTTGGTATAACTTTCTAGTATGTAGTACATTGACATGTGTTTCATTTGTAATATGAATGCATTAAACAGGTTGGGAACACTTCCCCTATAGCGAGATATTCTCGCTAAAACACGATTATCCCTCTTTAGCGAGAAATAAACATTACCATAAACAGGTGTTTTGGCATCTGTATTGAAAATAATGGCAAATCCCGTGCAACGCTGAATAAGTGCGCCACGCACTCAACATGATGTGAATTGTTTCTATGAAATTGACAACATAGTCATGAAATTGCATATCAAAGTTGCTGCGTAAGAGGGAAGCAGTCTGAAATCCAATACACATCGTGAGTGTTTTTGTTTTGATTCATATATTTGCTGAAGTATCAGACATTTTAACACTTTTTCTTCTTTTCACGTGAATCGCGAAAAGATGTACTCTGCGGGTGTTTTTCTCGGTTATACGGGATATATTTATTCTCGCTAAGGAGGGATAATCGCGTTTTTAGCGAAAATATCTCGCTATAGGGGAAGTGTTCCCAACCTGTTAAATATGCAGTGACAAATCTACAATGTTACTCATTCCCAATGCTTGTCAGACTATCACAATCAGTTTGACAATATGCATACACACTGAATAAATCAGGTTATTCAATGTGTCTTCGCACTGTTGTGTATTGTCAGCATATAAAGCTTTTAAAATTGTCGGGTTCGGTATATCTGGTAAAACTTTGTCGAGAAAATTCGAAATGAAAAGCCACGTTTACGTCAATCGTGGGCAGAGTTATATAAATATGTCGTCATTAATATAACGATATCATCCATGTGTAGTATACACACAATACATATCACATTCTTATAGATTTATGGAATGTACAGAAGGGATTCCCCGTCTTCCTCTACAAATTTTACCTGACCCATCTTCTTCCTCGGAACCCATTTCTGAATCATCATCAGAACTATTATTGCTTCCTAAAGTTTCGTGCTCCATTTCTTCTTCTTCTGTTTCTGTTTTCCCATTCTCTAAGACAGGCATTTTCATCATATCGCGTCAAAATATTCACCTCATATCTCAAACATTCAAAGTGCGCGTAGCGGAAGTTTGTATCGGAATTAATATCAATGCGCATGTGTATTGGAAAACCACTCTGTTTCTATTTTTACAGGAAATCAAACAGGCGGATCAATAAATCGTCCTATTTTTTTCACATTTAAAATTAGATGCAACGAAGATGAACAAATGATGCCCTTTAGACAAATATACCATGTACATATATGTATACACACATTTATAAAATATATTATGTTCTATTTATTTCTATATTATATATGAATAATGAAGGATCTAGACCTAATTACTGTGTGTGTGTGTGTGTGTGTGTGTTGGGGGTGGGGGTGGGGGTGGGGTGGGGTGGGGGGTCCGAAGGGGAGAGGGCATGGGAGGAGGTTCCTTTAAAAAGATTGATTCAAAATGGTGCATTTTAATGCATTTTCAACTGTAATTCTTGTTCCTTCTTCCTTTCATTTATAGTTACCACATCCTTTATAGAATTAAATAGTAAACTAGACTCGTTGATTCAAAATCATTCATTTTAATGCATTTCAGACTGAAATTCTGGTCACCCTAAATCCGCCACTTATGATTATACATGTAGCCTAGAAAGGAAGCATAAAAAAAAACAACAGGCACGGATACAGAGGGGGCGGGGTTCAGGACCCCTGAGATGGGTGAAAAATGCATATACTTGCACATTTTTTGTTTTGTTTTGTTTTGGCTACAGTTATACAGTGTATATAGGAGATAGGAGAAAATCTTTGGCTGGACCGGGGATCGCACCCGGAACCCCTGCATTACTGTGCTCTAACCACTGAGCTACTCAGGCCGATACCCTTGGTCCGTTCATCCCTAAGGACTAGTCCTTAATTTGTCTTCGCCCTCGAAGACACACACATCCCGGGTTCTTTTCACCCCTTGCAGGACAACCTGCAGCGCAGGGGTGGTCAACGACACCAAATGTAGTATATATACATAGGCGGATCCAGGAATTTGTGAAAGGGGGAGGGGGGTCTAGCACTTGATCTTTTACGTACTTTTCACAATATCCACCCCCACCCCCATTTACACTCTTTACTTAAATTGTGTACATGACATCTTAGGGGGAGATCTTGAGACAGTTTAACACACGGAAATGCTTTGTGTGTTTTCACTACTTTACCACTTGTTTCCCAAGTTCAAGTCATTGATATCGATCGCTATACTCTGATCTGATTTGAAATGCTAAAAAGAAATGAATCTAAAGGTTACTACCAATAGGCCAAGGGTCTGGGGCCGCCTATGCCTCCAGAAGCTCTGCGGTAAATGATGCAAAATCCTACATTCTGAGTATTTCCTGGCACTTCTTTAGACTTTTAAATTGTCTGCTTCTTAAACAAAAATCTTTTATGTCACATATACTTTTCAAGAAGTCTTAAGTGATACTTGTAACTGACGAAAATATCGTAAATATTTATATCAGTGTTTCGTCTTATTTATCAACAAAAAAAAAAACCAAAAAAACAAAAAAAAAATTAAATGATATACTGATGTTGATAAATTTGAATGATAAGTATCCACCTTTCATATCATTTTGACTCGTTAAAATTGAATAACTGAATTGTTTTGGTCCGCAAAAGAGGGGGGGGGGGGTCCGGAACCGAGGACCACTGCATTACTAGTCAGGTGCTCTACCCACTGAGCTACCCAGGCCTATATCCACGGTCCGTTTAGCCCTAATTACTACAATTCTAATATATATATATATATATATATATATATATATATATATATATATATAGGATCCGACCCACATGGGGTAATTCTTAGATACACACACAACAGCATACACTACATGTACAACTCCTGTAGACATGAAATCTACATACACAACGAATTAATCGATTCTGTCAAATTGTAGACAAACATTATCCACAAAATGTTGGTAGACTATTCACTTAGGAGAATTTGACAGATTTCTCAAAACACGCAGACAAGCACACACATCGAAACTACGCGACTCTTTTGATCTAAATGGGGATTCGAACATATTCGTCAGTGCTGCATGTAACAGAAGGGCCAGATACAGTAAATAATAATAATAATGATAATAAAATAAACAGATAAATAAAATAAAAAATAAGACCAAAAACAACTAAGGAAAACATATTTCTATTGTGAAAATTGTAAATCTGTACGGAAAAGTATTTTATTTAACGTTAACAAGTGTAAACAGCATAGAGACAGCAAAATTTTCTAATAATAAACAGCACAACAAAAGAACAATGGAAATATCCATCAGCACTGTTTGCATAGGAAAACACAATCCTGATTTTAGGCGTGTTTGAAGAACCTGAGCAATCCAAACTGGTGTTAGTAACTGACCACCTCTAGCCCTGGTCACTTCCCTATAGCGATCTGGGAAAGTGTTCAATTCAAATTCCGGAAGTTATCCTGCGGTATTCTGTACCAATCTTCAACAGACGATTGTTTCCTCTTCTAAGCACTGATTGAACGATATAGCTGCATGGATCTCATCCCTGAAACAAACACCTGCTAGAGACCATTTCCTTATGACACTAAAACATAACATTTATATATACTTATACAAACTAAGCGTATATAATCTAATAATAAATAAATCAACTAAACAAACGAATTGATTTTCAATGATTATTGGCGGTGGAGATAATAGAGAGTAAGAAAACTGAAATTAGACGCGAATGTACGAAGGATAACAATCTTAGAAGTACTACTGCATGGATTGATTGGGGAGAAATGGAAACGAAGTAGTCAGTTCTATTTAAAACATTGATTAATATTCTGTAGCTATATGTACCGTATATATTTCTAAAGAAAGAATTGATATCACACAGTCAAAATAAGAAAAAAGCAGGAAAATATGCAGTTATAAAATTAGTTCATTTCACTAGCGCTTTCTGGATTTTAACATCAATCCTCAGGTCAATACAAATATTCAATATTTGTAATCGCTTGAGGATGGATGTTAAAATCCAGAAAGCATTAGTGATTTGAATATATTTTGGAACTGCACATCTTCCTGCTGATATATATATATATATACACACACACACACACACACCAGGTATGACATTCACATGAATAGATAAGAGAATTTTCATGGAGAAAATATAAAGCATAATAACATTCACAAGCTGTGACATGATCAATGAAGTTAAACAATGTACACTGCTTGTTTGTTCATCGAGTAAGTCGATTAACAAACCATTCAAAGACAGCATGGATGTTTGATACGTCACTGCTGTGGACACGTCGCAGCCGCTGACGAAGACCAAATCACATCTATATCTTTGTTAACTTAGTACTTCATAAGATCGGTGTTCAGCAAAATTTCCTGATCTTACAAGTAATGCCGACTAATGAAGTTGTCCGGATCTTACATGGTATTTTCCTCACGTCCCAGATCCTGTTCTGGGTAGCGAGTGGAATCAGCGGGTAAGTATGTCAGATGTTTATTCAAATTTTATGTTAAGCCTGGGTCAAGAAATTATTTCGAGAAAGGGTCCACCCCTGATTAATTTCTTCGTAAGGGGTCCACCTATTCATGGGATCAAACCTTGAGGTTTTCTTGTCAAATAACATAGCCGTCCCCCCCCCCCCCCTTGTACCACGCATATATGTAGTAGTAAGTATGACTATTATATATATATATATATATATATATATATATATATATATATATACCGCTATAACCTTTGTAGTGTGATTGACTTTTGTTTTGTATGCTAATCTGTGTATACTTAAGGTAACACTATAAACTCTCAGTGATGTGACTGTTCTTTTGTGTGAGCTAATTTGTGTTGACCTATATCAATACTATCTATAGGCTTTCTTTGATAGAGCTTTTTTGTGCTAATCTATGTTGACCTATATTAATACTATAGTATATACATGTGTACGCTTTAGTGGTTAAATTATACTCTTTTTGTGTGTGCCAATCTGTGTTGACCTAAATCGATACTATCTATGGGTTTTCTTTGGTTGTGCTTTTTGTGTGTGCTAATCTTTGTTGACCTTTATCAATACTACCTATAGACTATCAGTGATGTGACTGCGTTTTTTGTGTGTGCTAATCTGTGTTGACCTTTATTAATACTACCTATAGACTATCAGTGATGTGACTGTGTTTTTTGTGTGTGCTAATCTGTGTTGACCTTTATTAATACTACCTATAAACTATCAGTGATGTGGCTGCGTTTTTTGTGTGTGCTAATCTGTGTTGACCTTTATTAATACTACCTACAGACTATCAGTGATGTGACTGTGTTTTTTGTGTGTGCTAATCTGTGTTGACCTTTATTAATTAACACAACGTTATTCATGTATACAAACTTTTTAAACGTTTCACAGAAATACTCTACAAGCAGAGAAGTGTGATATAAGATCTTGGTACAACAGAGTGTATTCCGAAGGCTTGTTTGACAACCCACTTACTACAAAACAGGAAAAGATGAAGAACGCAATCCAGGCTCTTCTAATCCATAGTAAAAACAACCCCAACGTTAAATTAGTAGACTGCAACATTTTGCAAATATATGAAAATGAATTGAAAAAAGGAAAAGTTAAAAATGCAGAGAGTGGGTCAGAGCAAGAGATGGAAAATCCTACCGATCCATTTAAGGAAGACTATAGCTTAAAACTCCCCACCGCAGAACATAGTGATATGTCATCTGAGGGAGTCGTTGACGCTGATATAGGTAATCCAAAAAACGATGATATTATAGAAGACAAAGAGAGAAATATTGAGAGCAAAATCATTGAAGATGACAGTGAGATAGATGAAACAGAATTAGACGACATAGAAGATAGCAGAGGTGGTGATGACATTGTTGATGATAATGAGAACGAAAAACATATCGAGTACCAAAAAACAGAGATTGGTCTACATTTAAGCGATGAAAGATCATCGAATCATCAGGAATTTCAGACTGACAAGTCGAGCATTATGAACTTGAATAATACTCAGAATGAGTCACGTGGTCCAGCTGACAACAATACACATAATTCCACAAGAAAAGACGGGAAGACATGCAAGAGATTTACATGGAAATTACAAAAACATTTGACTTTGAAAACATCACCAACAGAAAAAATGGGCACTATGAGATTTGGAGGATATAGATGTGTCAATTCTTACGTCGCATCACCTTCGTATTGCTTACTTCAAATGAAAAAAACCACAAGGATGACAAACAATGCAACATATCATTTGGGAAAGCGTACAGAATACCGGACGGAGAACTCCCGTAGTCTAGAAAATGAAGATAGATACACCCCGACAGACATGGAAACAGGAATAGAGAATGGGAATAATGGAAATGAGGTGTCCTTAGAAGAAGCAGAAATATTAACAAATCAAAAACGAAACGAGAAAACACAGAAATTGTCTGTCGATGAATTACCAAGCACTGACAGCATAGTGCACAACCATAAAGATAGATATGACAACGCTGGACATGCATCATCGAATGACGAATTCAGTGGTTTTAAAACTCAAGAAGCGGTTGATTTCAAACGTCTGCAAGATATCGTGTCATTGAAAACGGAAGAATATACAAAGAAAATACATTTTCTCGAACTGAACATCATAAAACTTGAAAATCAAATGTTAATGGAAAAGCTGAACAAAGAAAACCATTCAAGCACGATCGCAAGATTAGAAAATAATATTCTAAGATTTGAGAACGAGCTTTTAAGAATGAAGCAAAGCTTTCATCACATGAAAATTGATAATGATGAAATGAAGACCACACAGCGTAAATACTTAGAACTTGGACATAGCTCACAAAGTCAGACTGTACAAAATCATAGTCAAGAACAGCTGCTATCCGAGCAGAATCAGACGATTATCAGGCTCTCAGAAAAATTACGAAACCAATCAGACGTAATCACAAAATTAAAAAACCGCTCAGAATACATGGATGATCAGAATAGAATGCTTTATGCAATGGTTATGAATCAAACTGCGTTAGTGTCCCAAATTATGACCAAAGTACAATCACTGACTGAGCAAACTCTCCAACAACGCGAAGCAGCACGAGAAATGAAACAACAGATAGAATACGGTCTAGAGGACGTAAAAATATTAAAGAATAGTCAGAGAACCCAACAACAACTTGATACATCAACCACAAGTTCAAAACATTTAGATTTGGAAGATGTGTCAAACCAGCTTCTTCAACAACTAGACGATCTGGTGTCGGATAAAAGACTAGAAAGTGGAGAAAATATTAAAGATATGTCTGTATCAGAGCAACCAAAAGACTCAGTGGATGAAATTGATGAGCAATTAAAGCATTACTTACATTACACGTCGGTGACCTATTCTGTTAAACAACAAGAATGGTGTAAGTCTCGTGCACTATGTTACAAAAGCTTTATTATCATATCTGACTGTGTGCCCTACTCATTCATTGTGTTCGCTTCTTGTGATGTGGAGAGCGAAATGAATAACAACGAAACCAGAGACCAGTTTGAAAGTTCAGGCATCAACTTTCAAAGTGAAGAAGGAAAGCTATTGGAAGAAACTAAGGATTCCAATGTGCAACCACCTGATCCAGATGATGGTACGGGTGCTAGTAAAGAGGAATTAGATAGAACTGATACTGACAAAGATAGTGAAAATAAAGAAGCCAATTCGAATAAACGTATGCGGAGAGTATCGGAAGAAATGGAGGTGGGACAGGCTCCAGAAACTGTTATTGATATCGAAAAAACAGGAAACAACGTTGCAAAAGAAAAGGAAAATTTAAAATATGAGGCAAAGGATAGTGGTGAAATTGATGCAAGCAAAGCCAGTGACGAAATTCTTGATGAAATGATAAAAGAATTAGCAATGAAATCTATCTCAGAAAAAGCAACAAGTGATAGGAATATATCTCCAGAGGACAAAAGAAACCAAAGACAAGTAGGTGGCGCTCATGGTAAGAGTAAAGGACCAGAATCAACCAACAATAATAGTCGAAAGGAGAACAACAAAGGAATAAACACAGAGCCCCCAAAACGTGAAAATAACACAACCAATGTTAAAAAGGCTGAGATACCGGTGAAGTACGGCTCAAATGGACAAAGCGATCCGAAGGGTTTGTATTGCTATAAAATATGCATTATTGTCAGTATGGTGATTGTATGCATCTATTCTAGTGCTTTTTACTGCTTTCTATTTCAGATTGTTATGATTACTACATCAAAGGGAATTCAAGAAATGGTGTATATAAGGTGCGGCCTTACGGTACGAACCGACTGATACAAGTGTACTGCGAAATGAAAACTGGGGGATGGACTTTACTTCAGAAACGCCAAGACGGCTCTACCAACTTCTACCGGGACTGGGAGGATTACAAAGATGGATTTGGAGGTAGGTTGCACCTTATGGACATGTAATACTTGACATTACTGTCTCCATCAGATACTAGTCTAATCTGAATTTATTCGAAACAAAACATTTGCTTTGAAATTATTGATATTCTGGCTCATATAAGATTGTTAGGTTTTCCTCTCCTACCTTGGTTTCTGAACCATGACCTAAGTACATGTAGAATAAAACAGAAAGGCAGAAGTACAAACAAAATCAGACACAGCCTAGAGTACAGTTGTTGCACGACCTGTTAGGGTCCACCAGTGTGTTTTGTTCCTGATGTATTTCAGCAATGATAATTACTTTTCCATGTTATGAATGCATGCAAGGTGACGATAACGAACAGTGATCAATCTCATAACTATTGTAATGCAGGTGGAAACTAGTCTATATTCTTACTAGACTACGAATATTTAAGTTTTGGCTATTAAAAATCGAATCTTTTGATTAGATATAGATAATAGAATACTAGGTTGATCTTATTGAGAAACAGGTTTGTGAAGATCATTAAAATTTATATGATCGTTGAACAGGTGTATATGGAGAGCATTGGCTTGGGAACAGCGTTATACACAGACTTACAAACCAGGATCATTACACACTGAAAATCGAGATGATGGACTGGGACAAAAACGTTAGGTTTGCTGAATACAGTAAGTTTACTGTGGACGATGAAAGTGAGGGATTTAAACTACATATTGGAGGTTACAACGGGGATGCTGGTGACGGAATGAATAAACACAACAATCAGAAGTTTTCAACACGAGATGTTGACAATGATCAAGTTGTTAAGGAATTCGGCGGAAGTTGCGCAAAAAGATTTCATGCAGCATGGTGGTTTTACAAGTGTTATCAAAGTAATCTGAATGGGAAATACTATAGAAATGGAAAAATTGAGGAGAAAAAATATGATGGTGTGACTTGGAAACCATGGACTGGCTCAAACTATTCGCTTAAACAAGTGGTAATGAAAATACGACCGACTTCAGCAGGTTCGTGACAAAATAACTAAGTATATAATATTTCGAAGACAAATTCTGAATGAAACATTGAAACATTTGCTTTACCACTAGCATCTGTATCTTTAGCCAGATCATTATACAATCAAATGTCAACGTCTTGTATGGACATTCAAATACATTTGACATTTACGTACGCGTGTGGTAGAATCCATGCATATTTTTTATGTATGGGAATTTATATTGAACTCTGTGCGACGTGGATAAGCGAAGGAATTAAATTTACACAAAAGGCATAATTTGCATACTAATATACATTCATTCATATTTCACACAGTTATTAAATTTTTACTCGTATAAGATGTAATAAACTCTTCAAATTCTCAGAATGCTAAAACTTTAATGAAACGTGCGTCCATTTTGTAGTCATTGTCAGAGGCTTCTCATGGTGACCTGAGAGAGATTTGTTTGGTATATACATGTAGATACCAAAGATGAAGATAACGAGCAGTGATCAATGAAAAGGTGAAGATAACAAACAGTTATCAATCTCGTAATTCCTATAAAGAATACAGAATTAAGAGCATGACAAACACGGACCCTTGGACACATCAAAGGTGGGATCAAGTGTCTAGGAGGAATAAACGTCCTCTGTGGACTTGTCACATCCGCCGTGAGCCCTATATTTTGATAAAGTAAATGGAATAATCCGTAGTCCAAATCAGAATGTAACGAATGGCCTAACAATTCGTATCCAATACGTCAGACAGCTTCTGACCCAATGAGAGGTTGTACGTGTAAATACTAGTAGTATTTGCATATAGTATTAACGCCTATAGAAATTGCAACATACCGACACTGTTGAAATCCCTGTATCATCAAATTATTGTGTAGCGGTCAGCCGAGTTCGATCGCCGGTGGCCAGATAGCTTAGTTGGTAGAGCACCTGACTAGAGATTCAGGGGGCCCGGGTTCCAATTCCGGTCTGGTCCGTTGCATTTTCTCCCTTCCTGTTACATTTGGTGCCATAGACCAGCCACAATCTCTACCCAGAGTTAGCGTTCCTTGCTCTCACTTACACCTCTGTCAACGTCTCAAGGGTTTTTACAAGATTTTTGTAAAATGGTACGTATGCTCAAATAAAGTATGGTTTTGACTTCAGTTACAAAAATATACGTAAATAAATAAATACTGAGCAGATGGCAAGTCTTTTTGTGACACAAGAAGCATTGATTTGGGTTGAAACGTGGATATTGGGTTGTTCTATTGCACCAGGCCTATACCTAGGTACATGACGAATATATAGTAAAGCAAAATAGTCTACAAATAGTTTCTTGTCCTACATTTTCCCAGTATTTTATTAAGTAGTTCTTAGTTTTATTAGACGTACAAAAGTGGATTTACATGTGTAATAACATTGCTTAAACATTTTTGTTACGCAATCCTTTGTCTTTTTAGGCTTTTATATAGAAGAAAGTCCACTTGTAGTGAAAAGGTTACCTGTAGGTGTCCAATAAGTTGACAATTGCTGTCCATTATTTTTAAGAATGGACAGTTACTCTCCGTTCTTAAAAATAATGGACAGTAATTGTCAACTTATTGGACAGTGCCAGGTAAACCCAATAACTTATTAGACATCTACAGGTAGGCTGAAAATAAGAGAAAGGTAATACATTTGTCAAAGAGATACAAATCTAATTTTAAATTCCCTGCAAGTAAGAATCAACACAGATATCGGAAAAATCACTGAAACATTCAAACACGATATTTCCCTTTAGTAGAATTCTCTGCTTCAACTCGTAAGATTCACAATTTTTTAATTCCATTGACCATTACTATATCGCATCAAAACTTAAATTTGAAAGACATATTTCCATACTGTATTTGAATTTCGCTGGATTCAGAGGTACATTCCGAAACTTCTTCACAACGGTTTTTTATGTGTTCTTTATTAGCATATCCTAATTCTGAATTATTATTTTCGCTTTCATGAATAATTTCATTTGACGAGATAGGCGTATTGGGTTCTTCTGGCTGGTGTTCATTACCTCATCCAAATATTCGAAAACAATGCTTTTCAGATCAAAATTTGGCTCCATAACTTTCTCACCCTCCATATCCAGTGTAGCGGTCAGCCGGATTCGATCGCCGATGGCCAGATAGCTCAGTTGGTAGAGCACCTGACTAAAGATTCAGGGGCCCCGGGTTCGAATCCCGGTCTGGTCCGTTGCATTTTCTCCCTTCCTGTTACATTTGTAGTGATTTTTATTTTTATTTTACAGCCTTGATTTCGTAATCTCTATTTAGCTAGTTTTGCTGGTATTTCAGTATGATAATTCTATTTACTTTGAATTTTCAGTTGTTACTTACGTAAAACCCCTTTATTGTTGGTTGTTTTTAAGTTAGGTCATGTGTTGACATTCCACATGTTTTACTTTTAAAACAGGAAGTGTCATCCATGTTGGCAGTCTTTCCATAGTACTTTTGATAGCTGTGTTCTGATTGGCTAAGTTAGTCTCAGGATCTTTGATATTTATTGGCTTCTATTTTTGGGCCTAGCTAGGGTATCTAAAGCCGTGTTCGTGTAGTTTTCTTCACTTGGGTTGGGGAACACGACCTCATGGTTAGTTCCTCTTTACTGTGCAGGAAAACCTCATGGTTTATCAGCACTATTTCATCAGTACCTTTGTGTTAGGAAAATCTTATGATTTAACAGCACTCTAGATCTTTGCTTTAGTTGCATGTTTTTCTTAAGTTAGTGTAGGAATAAGCTTAGGATGTAGGTTTTATAAAGTTTAAGTTTCCCCTTACCAAGTCCAGCCTGGTCTAAGGATATGTAGATAACAGGTGTAAATTCTAGAACCACTATTTATTGTTATTTTGCCCTTTATATTTTTGGTGTTGTTTATTTTCTGGGTCAGTTATTTTTAGAGCCCAGACTTTACCTTATTGTTGATAGTTCAACTCTAGAGTGTTAATAGTAGAGTTCATATTGGGTGATGTAGCTCATCTCTCTTATATTTTCCACCTCACTGGTTTATTTGTAGAGTAGGATTTTTTAGCATTTGTCTAAGTAAGAAGGCCCAGTAGGGACATACATTTTTTTTTTAGTCTTCTACATTCCTGCCATTTTTTTAAAATTAGTTAAATTTTCATGAACTTCTTATCTATTCATTGAGATTATTGTTGTTCATTTGCTAAATTAAATCATATTTCTGATATAACTTTATTCGTTTCTGTGAAATTTCCATAGACTTTACTACTTGTTAAATTTTGATCATTACTTATTATTAGTTATCATTTACAAAGGTTAATTCTCACTTTATTAAACTTATAAAACTTTAAACAGTGTTTTCATTTAGCGTTGATCATAGTTCAGAAATCCCCTTACCTGGGTTGATCTTTGATAGCTGGAGGTAGAGTACCGCTATAAGCCAAGTTGGCTGGTAACTTTAATACTTAATCACTAAAGAATTCTGCTTCCGGTTACTCATATAACACTCATTAAGATAATATTTGCAGTACTTGCACTAAAATCCTTTTTGATTGTGCAATGAAAATGCTCTCCCCATCAGAAGAAGACATGTTGATATGGCTCAGTACTATAGAAAGAGTGAATATAAAACCAGCAGTAGAAGACTACTCACCTGACACTGTCCAATAAGTGAACGAAAGAAACAGAATTCTACACAAGACTGGTTATATTGTCAGACTATTCAAAATAGCTTTATTCATAATTATCATTGTCAATGGATTCACCTGAGTCTGTCCATTCTTAGAACAAAAGATGTAATGTTTTAAGTGAATATAAGCCTCAAACTGTCCATTCTGTAAGAGAAAGAACTGATCTCGGCCCAACGGGCCTCGATCAGTTCTTTCTCTCACAGAATGGACAGTTTTTGGCTTATATCCTTTACTTATTTTGAGACGTTAACAAAGGTATATGTGAGTGTAAGGAACGATAACTCTGGGTAGAGATTGAGACCAGCCCCTGGAACTGACAGGTGAAAATGACTGCCAGGGGATAAAGATGTTGGGTTGATGTCTTTAGGTGTGGAGACATTTAAGGAGGGAAGAATGTAGCGGTCAGCAGGTTCGATTTCCGGTGGCCAGATGGCTCAGTTGGTAGAGCACCTGACTAGAGATTCAGGGGGCCCGGGTTCGGATCCCGGTCTGGTCCGTTGCATTTTCTCCCTTCCTGTTACAAATGTATCAATTCAATAAATACACGTTTTTCAAACAAATGTATGGAATGTGCTAATGTTCATCATTGTCTTACCGAATAAGTAGTTTCTCTAGCAAACAGCAGTTGAGTACAATGTCCAGCGAAACAGGAACATACCCACATTCTTCCCAGTGAGCTCGTGCATACACACAAAATATACGTGCCCATAAAACTATGACGTAACACACAGAAAACGTGTACATATAGGCGCAAAATTCCAAATTGGCTGCTACAACCCCTGAGCGCTAAGCATAGATCTAAATTTGTGGTACTTCACCTACAGCTGATGATGTCTCAATATGAGTGAAAAATCCCCGACAGGACGCAAAACAAACAATCAATCAATCGAACCCTGCTCATATAGAGAGGTCACTAACTGAAGGTGAAATGCGGCACATTTTGAAGTGTGCATAGCGCTTAAAGAGACACTAGAGCTCATTTTGCGCAAAAATCATGAAATGACAATTTTCCCTGCGCTTTCTCAATTTCTGCATTGTTGGATGTATGAACTTTGCGAAAATAACATTTATCTATAGTGAAAAATTCTCGTTTCAAATTAATTTTTTTGATGGCCTATACAAAAAATATCGAGTCTCCTCCTTTCGGTCTTCAGACGCATGCACATAGAAAGTAAACAGTGCAGCATGTCTTCCAGTGAGAGAAAGTGTAGTGGATAGATGCAGAATTTTGACCGATTCTGTAAGAAAAAAGGTAAAAATAGAATGAAATAAAACTCATACGTGAACTAAAAGTTACCTTGGGATCAGTATGACCGTCGGAAAACAAAGAACTAGGAGAAACGCATGTAACTCAGTGGATCTAGGATTTCCGAATGGGGATTGATTGATTGAATGTTGTTTAACGTCCCTCTCGAGAACATTTCACTGATATGGAGACGTCACCACTCACCAAAGAAGGTGAAGGGAGATGTGAAAGTCAATTAGCCAAAGTAATCAGCCATTCTGGGTGCAAATTTCGATTCACGTCAGTATCGATATGATTTTTATCCTTTTATCAATAGACGTTTAAAAAAAAACACTTTATGAAAATGTGGAAATTGAGCTGTAGTGTCTCTTTAAAGACCCATCTCATGACCGTACGGTCAGTGAAAATGTAGGCAGAGCCTAATCTAAACAGATGTTATTTACCTGGAGTGGCCAGGGTCTACCAAGGTGTTAATTGCTATATCCCATGAAAGAAATACACAGAGACAGAACATGGTAGAAATCTACCTATCCGTGCTTTTTTTTTTTTTTTTTTTATAGTTTTGATATACACAGGACATGTCTCAGGGGCCTCTGCAGAGTTTCTGTGGCCATAGTGTTTGAATAATGGTTGTATTCCTAAGGGTTGCTGACACACATTCTACACCCACCCCCTCTTTCTCTCAGTCATTGACTCAATGAATAATTTCTGTTATAAATATAGAGGTATCATAAATTGATGCCATAAATTATTTCAATAAGTTACAAGTTTTAGAAATTATTGTGCAAATTATTGTTTGATTTCTGATTGTGTAATTTATAATACATGTACACAAGGGGAAAAATTACAATTATATTGAAATTGCATTGTTCAGGGGTCTTTTTAAAAACAATTGAATTACAAGAAAATAGCAGATGATGTGGACAGGTCAATGCTATCAAAACTCAAGTATACTGGGCTTCCTCAAGATCTAAAGAATGCCTGTAGATACTGGCTGTTATTGTTATCAAAACACCTCTCTGGTGTAGCTGCAGACCACAGTGTCTGCAGATGTCACTCCACCTGAGATCTATTGTTAAATGTTTGATTGACAGGCAGCTTACAATTTGGGGGGGGGGGTTTAACTTAAAATTGGGTCTTTAAGATCGTAGCAGTTAGGTTTTTAATCGTTTCAACGTCTACGTCTGCACAGAACCTCCGTTTTTAAGGCCATATTCAAAAGACTTGACTTTTGCTTCTATCACCGGACACTTGCCGAAGTATTAGTCGTGGCACAATGACACACTGATTTTGAGTACGAATAACACCGTTTACCTGATCAAGATATAGGGTTCACGGCAGATGTGACCGGTCGACAGGGGGTGCTTACTCCTCCTAGGCACATGACCACCATTTTTATCACCCAGTACAACAGTGTATCATTCTTGATGTAGTTTATTGATACTTATCGTTTTTCGTGGTGTGTGTTATTTGTTTATGTAATATATGTCTCTTGATAAAGACGCGGGTTGCGTCGAAAATTTGAGTTTTAAATAACCAACATTGTCGTGGCCTTTTCAGTGCTTTTATAAATTTCTTTACTAGGTTTTCGTGCTTTTATATATATATATATATATATATATATATATATATATATATATATATACTTATATATAAGAGTACTAAGTTCTAACAACATCCGATACCTAGACGTGTCGGATTCACCACAACTAGAAATAAGTATATGTTGGTAACCAAGAGATTTGGTGCCGAGCGAAGCGGGGAACCAAATAGAGTGACGAGAGAAAAGTTTAACCAGATACTTAGTACATGCTTCACACGAGTAATTAAACTCTGTGTGATTTCTGTTTAATTTATCTGTAAGTTTACTTGTACTCAACATCAGATGATGGTCTACGGTGAGTACTTTATAAGCATAATCATGTTTTTTCTACCCATTCAAAATATCTTCATTCATGTTTCAAGACGATATGGCCAGGTTTGGATACACGTCAAATCTTCCTGGTAGGAATATTTTGAACATTAGTGAGGATCGTTTTCGGGCATGATAGAAAAGGCGTGCATTTTCTAGATATTATTTATGTTAAAATTTGCTCTTACTCCAAGGCAACATTGCAGCTCTGTTTGTTTTCATGTAAATCATAACAGAAAAACATGTTAGGTGTAAAAAAAAAAAAAAAAAAAATAATTGTTATTTATTACAAATGACGAGAAATGTGAATCCTCAAATACGGAACGGAATTGGCTGGGTGACATACCCGTATCTCTATATAAAAGTAATACACAACAGCGTTCTCCCAGCCACAACATTGTTACAACAACAAATGCGATAAAATACAATATCATGCAAGGTGAAGATAACGAACAGTGATCAATCTCATAACTCCTACAAGCAATACAAAATAGATAGTTGGGCAAACACGGACCCCTGGACACACCAGAGGTGGGATCAGGTGCCTAGGAGGAGTAAGCATCCCTTGTTGACCGGTCACACCCGCTGTGAGCCCTATATCCTGATCAGGTAAACGGAGTTATCCGCAGTCAAAATCAGTGTGCCAAGAACGGCTTAACAATCGGTATGAAACACGTCAGACAGCATTTGACCCAATGTGAGGTTGTATTGACGAACTAGATCGTTATAACGACCATAGAATTTGCGAAATGCTGACTTCAATCGAGACTGTTGAAATCCCTGTACCATCAACTTGTTTGTCAGTAGCTTACCTCGATTTAAAAACTGACTATACCCAGAACAAGCTATTGCATATCGAATCAGTTGAGATATATAAACACCATATGCAGGTGATAATGGAATATTGCTACACTAATATGGGATGACGATGGAGAAGCTGAAATCATCCCGTTTGTCATACAGTTGAATTGTCAGTTTGCCGTTAATGTCTACTTTCAATAAAATATCTAAGTATGAAGCAGAAGTGGACGACTCTGTGGTGTCCTTTATTTCGAGCTCACAGGGATATATCAAATCGACATATGAATGAAAGCTATCATTGTTAATAGACAAAACGTCATCAATATATCTAAAAGTCGAATTGAAGGCCACAGCGAGAGATTTTTTCTTCTCACGTAGAAGTGTTTGAATAAATTCTGCTTCATATGAATATAAAAACAGGTCAGCTAACAAAGGAGCACAATTCGTGTCCATGGGAATTCCAACAGACTGTTGGAAGACCTGATCACCAAAGACCACGAAGATATTGTCAATGAGGAACTCTAGCATATTTTTTATTTCAACTTCAGAGTACTTGTGCGTGGAATCAGCATAAATCTTTACTGGAAACAAAAGTGGTGCATAAAAAAGGCCATGAAAACCTAGGGTTGAAAAAGACAAAAAGCCCTAGGTTTAAAACACCCAGCACCAATCAAAATGTTGCCTTGTCACATGGGAAGGTATGGACTAACATGAATGAAACACCCATGTACAACATGTTGCAATATCTGTGGATAATATCAGTTGAAAATACATTAACATGATAAGGGAACACAAATGTTAAATAAACAAAACTGGCAGACAAATTCTGAAACTGTTTATGACTGAAACCCCAATACAAAAACTTTGTTAAACCTGTTAGTGGAAAAATACATGACAAGCAGTTAGTATGTAGAAGAACACCGAGGTGGTGTATTTACAGATGAGTAACAGGTAGACAAATTCTGAACCTGTTCAAAACATACAATACATAGAAAAACTGAAAAACAAGCAAATTCTGAACCTGTTCAAAACATACAATACATAGAAAAACTGAAAAACAAGCAAATTCTGAACCTGTTCAAAACATACAATACATAGAAAAACTGAAAAACAAGCAAATTCTGAACCTGTTCAAAACAACACAATACATAAAAACCGAATAACCGGCAGAAAACTTCTGAACCTGTTCAAAACAACACATAAAAACCGAATAACCGGCAGAAAACTTCTGAATCTGTTCAAAATAACACAATACATAAAAACCGAATAACCGGCAGAAAACTTCTGAACCTGTTCAAAATACATGTATACACAATACGTAAAGAAAAACGATAACAGGCAGACAACTTCTGAACCTATTGTACAGTAGCATCATTATTTGAAAATGAAATTTTATGCCAAACGCTGATGAGTCAGAAACCATTGCACTGAAGTGGGAGGTTAATTGTGAAGAGAATTTATGCGAATGTATTTTTGAACCGCATCTGATTTCCATCTGCCCAATTTTGTGTCTCAAGTTGAGAAAGACCCCGCTTTGCTGCTTCAATGGCAGCCCCTATTCGGAAACTGTGTCCTGTTTTCTGTACATGATCTGTTTAAGTGACCAACAGAAACATGCTGAAAGAGAAACAGAACTGTTCCTGTCTCTTCAATTTATTTCAAATGGCGAGTTTGATTTCTTTGTGTCGCTTTGTGAACGAAACCCGGAGACAAAATGGTGAGTACTCATATTATGCTATCTTAATGAAGTGTTAGTGATGGGACATGAGAGAGAGAGAGAGAGAGAGAGAGAGAGAGAGAGAGAGCTTTGATATTTATCAGCATAATTATCCTGTTTCTGTTGTTTACCCACCAAACATTTACTAATACATGTGTGTGCGGTTGTTTACTAAATAATGGGAAATCCAATGTTCAGAGAGCATGCATAATTATGTCACCACGTTCTTGATTAATGATTACTAGCAATCATTAATAATTATTGATTTAATAATTATAGATACAATGACCCAACTATGAAGCTTGGACTTGGAGTGTACTAAGTGAATGGGTACACTCACAACTCTTTTGTTCGAGGTGTGGAATATGCACATGTTACCTTGACATCAGTGTACGGAGCTTCGTTCGTCTGGCCATAGGGCGTTCACTGTTCTGCTTCGCTGAATATCTACATGTATTGTCAACTGATAATGACCGAAAAAAGACATTTGCCGTCCCAAGTATATCATTATATGCTACTTCTTCACTGAGGACCATATCCGACTACAAGCACCCACTGACAAAAGATGATGTCACCATCACGCTAATTTCCGGAATGGTTAAAGTTGGTCTCCAGCATTGTAGGATGAAGGTCTTTTTCACTGCGGTTATCATATTCACTGCCCTGGACACAGTTCTTGGTAAGTATTCACCTCAAACTATCTTTTAAAATCATGACAATTTTGATGAGAGAATAGAATATCAAGAGTGGCTATTTTGAAAGGACTTGTTTTAAAGTAGATGCGTATTTAATAAACCCTCAAGAACAAAAAAAAAAAAAAAAGAAAAAAAAAACCAAAAAACAAAAGAGATGCTTCATATATAATTCATAACAATTACGATAGTAAAAGTCCACTGGGTCATGGGTTTGGTTTAGCTGTGATACTCACAGGCACTTGACGTTTTAAATATCTGTAATAAAAAAAATTGTCTTCTTGTAAAAATATTCGTGAATATTGTGTTTACAGGAAGACAATTGTCTTATCATAGATTTTTAAAACATCGAGTGCCTATGGTGATAATGTACAATGACTCTCTTTTCATATTTTTCCTGCACTTTGTATTTCTTTTGTTAAAAAAGGAAAGATAAACTTCTCCACTAGGTCACGACTTTGGTTTAGCCGTGATAATTTACAATGACCGTTTTTCATATTATTTCCTGCACTTTGTATTTCTTTTATTGCAAGATCATCCCAACTAATCTCATACACGGTGTCAGTATTCAAACAGACACCGATCGTTATAACTACATGTACATTCATACAGACGACGGGTGACGAGCAAATCATTTACTGAAATTGCTGAAATGTTTTTCTATTGATATCAACAACAATAATCTTTTAGCGATTATTAAAAGTTTTCTAGAACCAAACTGCATATTTATTAATTTTTCCAAATTATTTGAGGTTGGATTTCTACCGTCAATAGAGATTAATACCCAATGCAAACTCCAGACAGATTGTTTTCTACACCATGCCTGTTCACTTTTCTTTCCTATTCCAACCCATACTGAAGAATTTATTCTAGGCAACATGTTATATATATGATTTAAATATATTTTGGAACTGTATATTTTCCTGCTTTTTTTATTGAGTGATTTAAATATATTTTGGAACTGTATATTTTCCTGCTTTTTTTTAATGAATTATAAATATACATGTATTTATCAAGAATAAAAGTGCATCATCTCTCATTTTGTAAAGACACTTGAGATCATGAAATGTGCAATTTTTAGTTCGTACCTATGTATTTCCTTGTAATATTGTATATAAAAAATAAGTGTGTCATTTACAACAATTAATTTTAAATTAATTATCTAAGTTAAGAATATATACGAAAACTTCGTTATGACACTAATTTTCCAGCAAAAAGCATAAAATTCATAAAAATCCTAGAATCAAATATCAAAGTAGAATGTGTTGCAATTTTTATTTTGAGTTACATGTTCAAATACACAGCAAACTATGTAAATGAGTTTTATCTTCTCGCTTTAAATGCACCAGGAGAAACTAACATTTAAAGCAAAATCTTCGAGGAATAAAAGCAGACGAGTTATTTGACAAGATCGTCTGCAAGTTGTCACGAACAAGAGAGAGTTCTCAGTCAATTCACTAAAAACAATCACTATTCGCATGTACAGGCGTTAATTGATAGAGTTTACCCATATCTACAGTCTTACTCTAAACTTGTACAAAGTCCTGCAATTTTTAGCTCACCTAACCTGAAAACGCAAGTGAGCTTTTCTGATCACCCGAATTCCGGCGTCCGTCCGTCTGTCCGTCCGTCTGTAAACTTTTCACATTTTCAACTTCTCAACAACCGCTGGGCCAATATCAACCAAACTTAGCACAAAGCATCCTTGGGTAAAGGGGATTCTCAATTGTTCAAATGAAGGACCAGGCCCACGTCCAAGGGGAGATAATCAAGAAAAAGCAAAATTAGGGTAGGGTCACTAAAAAATCTTCTTCTCAAGAACCACTAAGCCAGAAAAGCTGAGATTTACATGAAAGCTTCCTGGCATAATTCAGATTCAAGTTTGTTCAAATCATGGGCCCCGGGGGTTGGATGGGGCCACAATAGGGGATCAAAGTTTTACGTACAAATATATAGGAAAAATCTTTAAAAATCTTCTTCTCATGAACCACTGAGTCAGAAAAGCTGATTTTTACATGAAAACTTTCTGAGATAGTGCAGATTCAAGTTTGTTCAAATCATGGCCCCCTGGGGTAGGATTGGGCCACAAGGGGGGATCAAAGTTTTACATACAAATATATAGGCAAAAACTTCTTCTCAAGAACCACTGAGCCATAAAAGCTGATTTTTACATGAAAACTGTCTGACATAGTGCAGATTCAAGTTTGTTCAAATCATGGCCCCCTGGGGTAGGATGGGGCCACAAGGGGGATCAAAGTTTTACATACAAATATATAGTTAAAATCTTTTTCTCAGTAACCACTGAGTCAGAAAAGCTGATATTTACAAGAAAACTTTCTGACATAGTGCAGATTCAAGTTTGTTCAAATCATGCCCCCCAGGGGGTAGGATGGGGCCACAAGTAGGGGGGGGGGTCAAAGTTTTACATACAAATATAGGAAAAAGCTTTAAAAATCTTCTTCTCAAGAACCATTGGGCCTAAGAAGTTGACATTTACATGGAAGCTTTCTGACATAGTGTAGATTCAAGTTTGCAAAGGGTAGTTTGGGCCAAAATAGGGACTAAGGTTTTACATGCAAATATATATGGAAAGTCTTCAGATATGGGTCAAGGTGACTCAGGTGAGCGATGTGGCCCATGGGCCTCTTGTTTTTCTTTGCCTTTATGATTTATCAAATTATCTCTGTCAAACCATCAGTACTTTCTAGTTTGTTTTTTTTTTTGCATGTTTGTTTGTTTTTACGTTCCTTCAAGAATTTTTCACTCCTATTGAAACTTCATCAGCTTTAGGTAAAGTACCGTAAATTTAGACATCTGCTTAGCGCTTACGGTTGTAGCAGTGGCGGGACACGGGTTCTCGTTTTTAACCAGTGACCCTAACTTATTCTAACTTCTGAATGTCAAGCGTTTGTTGAAAGACCGAGCATTCACTACCTGTGTTTACCTCTTTAGTTTTGATACGACCATGGCACGCGCTGAGTTCGACCTTACAACCTCCGCGAACGCTCTACCGCTGGTCTATTTTAAAATGAACTCTAAAACGGTGTATTGTTCGTCTAAATTCACTCTTATTCAAAGGTTATTCAACCAAAAAACGTCCATTCGCATGATGTCGCACTCGGCTTCGCCTTATTCATTGAATTGAATCTTTTTATCATGACGGGGTATATTACTGCAATTTTATTGGTCACATCTTCAGTAAATTTCGATGAATCATTACAGACATTGTGCAGTCCCATGCAATCAGTCCAAAAGCTTTATTTACAAATATGAGTTGTTATATTCAATTAGTCCTGCAATTCGTCAACTCTGAATTTAAAAGTCATCCTACCTATGAATTCACTGTATGTCGATGACTAGATAGAATATGGCATATAACACATACAGTAAGCTTATAACTACACGTACATTCATATAACACATACAGTAAGCTTATAACTACACGTACATTCATATAACACATACAGTAAGCTTATAACTACATGTACATTCATACAGTAAGCTTATAACTACATGTACATTCATACAGTAAGCTTATAACTACATGTACATTCATACAGTAAGCTTATAACTACATGTGCATTTATACAGTAAGCTTATAACTACATGTACATTCATACAGTAAGCTTATAACTACATGTACATTTATATAGTAAGCTTATAACTACATGTACATTCATACAGTAAGCTTATAACTACATGTACATTTATACAGTAAGCTTATAACTACATGTACATTCATATAGCACATACAGTAAGCTTATAACTACATGTACATTCATATAACACATACAGTAAGCTTATAACTACATGTGCATTCATACAGTAAGCTTATAACTACATGTACATTTATACAGTAAGCTTATAACTACATGTACATTCATACAGTAAGCTTATAACTACATGTACATTTATACAGTAAGCTTATAACTACATGTACATTCATACAGTAAGCTTATAACTACATGTACATTTATACAGTAAGCTTATAACTACATGTACATTCATACAGTAAGCTTATAACTACATGTACATTTATATAACACATACAGTAAGCTTATAACTACATGTGCATTCATACAGTAAGCTTATAACTACATGTACATTTATACAGTAAGCTTATAACTACATGTACATTCATACAGTAAGCTTATAACTACATGTGCATTCATACAGTAAGCTTATAACTACATGTACATCCATATAACACATACAGTAAGCTTATAACTACATGTACATTTATACAGTAAGCTTATAACTACATGTACATTTATACAGTAAGCTTATAACTACATGTACATTCATATAGCACATACAGTAAGCTTATAACTACATGTACATTCATATAACACATACAGTAAGCTTATAACTACATGTTCATTCATACAGTAAGCTTATAACTACATGTACATTTATACAGTAAGTTTATAACTACATGTACATTCATACAGTAAGCTTATAACTACATGTACATTCATATAACACATACAGTAAGCTTATAACTACATGTGCATTCATACAGTAAGCTTATAACTACATGTACATTTATACAGTAAGCTTATAACTACATGTACATTCATACAGTAAGCTTATAACTACATGTGCATTCATACAGTAAGCTTATAACTACATGTACATCCATATAACACATACAGTAAGCTTATAACTACATGTACATTTATACAGTAAGCTTATAACTACATGTACATTTATACAGTAAGCTTATAACTACATGTACATTCATATAACACATACAGTAAGCTTATAACTACATGTGCATTCATACAGTAAGCTTTTAACTACATGTACATTCATACAGTAAGCTTATAACTACATGTACATTTATACAGTAAGCTTATAACTACATGTGCATTCATACAGTAAGCTTATAACTACATATACATTCATACAGTAAGCTTATAACTACATGTACATTCATACAGACGACGGGTGACGAGCAAATCATTTACTGAATTTGCTGAAATGTTTTTCTATTGATATCAACAACAACAATCTTTTAGCGATTATTAAAAGTTTTCTAGAACCAAACTGCATATTTATTAATTTTTCCAAATTATTTGACGTTGGATTTCTACCGTCAATGGAGATTAATACCCAATGCAAACTCCAGACAGATTGTTTTCTACACTATGCCTGTTCACTTTCCTTTTCTATTCCAACCCATACAGAACAATGTTGGGTTGCAAAGGGGAATCACATAATATCGTGACACAGCTTCAAACTGCTCTTGTGAACTCAATCCAGTTATGAACGGAACGAGATTCATATGAAGCATTATAACTCTAATACAATTTAGACCACGACTGGTGCGGAAATACAGCATGTCTAGTATGAATAACCGTATTTACAAGTTCTGTGCTACTCCTTGTCAAGAGAATCCAAACTGTTGTGAAATTAACGGGACGGGGTTAATCAAATAATCCATATGAATGATGCACTTTTCTAAAACACAATTCACCTCCCGTGATTTGTTTGCAATAGGAGAGGAATTAAATGTTGAATATCAATTGTTGAATGACATCACAATGTATAGGCTACACTGTATAGAGTAGATTTGAATATCGTAAGATAGATATATTTGTATACAAAAATGTGTATTTTCGATTAAGAAAAATAAATTATTCAAGAATAACAATGTTTAACTTTTGACCGTTTAACAAAAAGCATATAATATTCAATTGGGTCTGTCCGTTTGTCTGTAACACTTAATTCCGGTTGATATCTCTAAATCCTTGAACCTTCAAATAAAATTTTTCTAGATGATATCTTCGGGTTTTTAGAATGGAATTTAATACGACACACACACACACACACACACACACACACACACACACACACACACACACATATATATATATATATATATATATATATAGTGGGATAAATCTCCGATATAATCTTCTAGAGTGCTCGACGTGGACTCACGGAGCTACATAAATTGATGATCAGATGGAGTTCAATCACATAACATTTATTTCTCTACAGGCTGTTTCGTAAGGGGATGGTTTCCCCTCACTCGTCGGGAGAAAAATGACATCTAACGAAAAACATCCGCATGGCTGAGAATATGTTACACAGAAACATACTGGATAGTTGCTAAGCATGATTACACACAGGATTGAGTAAATAGAAATTTATGGGAATGACGGCAAGTGCTGACAAGTTCTGAACGCTTATTCAATGAAGATTTTTCGGGATGACATATTATAAAGAATTTCTCTAGAATACAAAGGTTGCACTTTTTTGAAATGTTTGAGTATGATGATGTTTTTCCTAAAATTTCCCACTTATTTTGTAGTCAATATTTTTGTCTTTCAATGTCCATATGAATTTGCTGAGCTCGGTGGTATTCTTTTTCGTGGAATTACGGAATGAATGAGTGTGGTTGGCGTATCTTAATTTGAACTCGGTGTCTGCTAGTCCCACGTAGCTCTCTTCTTGTCCATTATCGGCTCTGACTCTAGCTAAATACACAATTCCGTGGGCGCGACATTCACCTTGATCTTTGTTTCGGCATTTACACCTGTTACATGTATCTCCGGTCTGGCGCACTTGTTTGATTGAAGCGTTATGCCAGTCAATTACATTTTGCATGGATGGCATACAACTGTATGATATTTTAATAGTATTTCTGTTGATAATCGGGCGTAGAACATGGCCTATCGGGAAACGCTCATCTATAATTTTGAGAAACTGTTTACCCAAGTTTGTTTTTACGTTACTATCATATGGGGGGTTAAACCATGTGATGTTACGGGAACGATTTCTTCTGCTGTTCTGTTTAGTTTTCAATTGGCTGATTCGTCGTATGTTAGCTTGTATTTATAGCCGCTTTCATCAAGTGCTTTTTGGTATATGCCGGCGGCGTTGACGAATTCCTCTTTGTCCGATGAAATTGATGACAATCGGTGATTGATGCCTGATGGTATAGCTTTAAGTATGGAAGGCGGGTGGTTACTGGCGGAGTGTACGTAACGCGGAATGTTGCCGGGTTTCAAATACGGGGAATGTTTACTTGTATGTAAGTTCAACGTTACGTCCAAATAGTTGACCAGAGCCGATAATGGACAAGAAGAGAGCTACGTGGGACTAGCAGACACCGAGTTCAAATTAAGATACGCCAACCACACTCATTCATTCCGTAATTCCACGAAAAAGAATACCACCGAGCTCAGCAAATTCATATGGACATTGAAAGACAAAAATATTGACTACAAAATAAGTGGGAAATTTTAGGAAAAACATCATCATACTCAAACATTTCAAAAAAGTGCAACCTTTGTATTCTAGAGAAATTCTTTATAATATGTCATCCCGAAAAATCTTCATTGAATAAGCGTTCAGAACTTGTCAGCACTTGCCGTCATTCCCATAAATTTCTATTTACTCAATCCTGTGTGTAATCATGCTTAGCAACTATCCAGTATGTTTCTGTGTAACATATTCTCAGCCATGCGGATGTTTTTCGTTAGATGTCATTTTTCTCCCGACGAGTGAGGGGAAACCATCCCCTTACGAAACAGCCTGTAGAGAAATAAATGTTATGTGATTGAACTCCATCTGATCATCAATTTATATATATATATATATATATATATATATATATATATATATATATAAAGCACCAAATAATCACAACTAGGTACTGAAAATTTTCGCCCCAGCGACGTACGGCACCCACCGCCTAGCAAGATTGTCAAACCAGTGCGTAAGTCCACTCGAAGTTGTTGTGGCCGAGTGGACTTACGCACTGGTTTGACAATCTTGCTAGGCGGTGGGTGCCGTACGTCGCTGGTTCGACCCCGGGCTGGGGCGAAAATTTATAGTACATAGTTGTGATTATTTAGTGCTTTATATATTAATTAATTGATTATCATATGTATCGTTTAGATCCTAGAGGTAAACGTAAGGTTGGGTGTTATAATTGTTTGTGCTATATATTTACATGTATATATATAAAACACAGAAATAGCAATGAACTCTTAAATGAACATAACTGCCCTAAGTGAAGAAATATTTGATATAAAGTACAGAAAATTTCACTTTATTTGGATACCCACTTCCGCCCCTACCCGGGGTTGAACTTACGACCTGCGGAACCAAACCTCCTAGCAGCATGTAACCAGCGCGCCAGACCGCTCGACCATCTAATCTAGGCAAGTCGAGTCGAATATAGGTAAAATATTATATAAAATATGACAACACGTTGTAAAACGTCGTGTTGTAAAACGTAAGCGCTTTCATATTTAAAAAAATGTTCAGACCTTCAAATCTACAATGTGTTGTCATATTTTATATAATATATTACCTATTGATTACCGGACACTGGGGCAATTATTGATTATCGGACACTGAGGCAATTTTTCACATTTGGATATACATGTATATATATATATATATATATATATATATATATATATATATATATATATATAAAGCACTGAAAAGGCCACGACACTTAAATAACCAACAGTGTCTTGGCCTTTTCAGTGCTTTTTTAAATTTCTTTACTGGCTTTGTATCTTCTCAGATCCGACACTTTAAGAAAGTAGGGTGTCGTTGGGTTTTCGTGCTTATATATATATATATATATATATATATATATATATATATATATATACATGTATATAAAGCACTAAATTCCAACAATACTCAACATCCAAAGTTTCGGATCTAAAGTAGATGCGAGGTCAAATAAATAAGGATATAAAAATAAAAAGCACTAAAATGACCAACGACACGAACAACAGGGAAATTGTCAAATTTTCGGGACGACCTCTCCCTTCCTCAGGACGATAAAATATTTAGATAGAAAAAGAAAACTAAATAGAAAGGAAAGTAACACTAAAACTAAACTACAAAAGCTAATAACAAACAAAACGTCTACATATTGAAACTATCGAGTGTAATATGGGGCAAGTCTGTTCTGATCGAGCGTCACGTCTGAAGTTTCAAAGCTTCGTTGGCAAGAAAATGTGTTTAAATCTTGGATGCGATCGTATTTAGAGTCCAGGAACAGTTGAGCTATATCTACTCTGTGATATTGCATGCAAAACATCCTCTTGGAAAAAATCAGAAAAACATTCATCAAAAACTTTCCTTTAAAAAAGAGTTAGAATTTATGATATTTGTGTAGTATAGAGTCAAGTCTGTTCAAGCAGATCGGTAAAGTTGACTACTAGTAACCAGCTACTAGTAACTGGCTACTTAAAAAGAGAGAAGTTGGCTACTAGTAGCCAGCTACTTGAACCAGGAAAAGTTAGCTACTAGTAGCCAGTTACTAGTAGCCAGCTACTAAAAGTAAGAAAAGTTAGCAACTCGTAGCCATGTTCAAGCCATGTTTTTAAAACCAGGAAGTGTTACACTTGTTTTACATAGGACGATCTACGGGTAATCTTTTGTTTCAAGGACAAGTGTTCATATGTTGTGAGCATGTTCTAAACATAACTGTCTTCCAATCATGGCTTCCAAGGTCAGATGGAAAGAATAAAAATATTAAAGTGATAAGCAAGCAGCCAAGGGAGATTACTTAGTGATAGGGGATGACTGTGAGACCACGATAAAGGGTACAGACGTAAAGGTCGTGGGCCTCTTCTTATGCTGCAATACCGTATCATTATGATGATATGTGTCTTATTTAAAAGAGACTGTCAAGAGACAGGTCTAGCAATCATGACTAGTATACCATCAATTAATGTCATTCGATAACGTCTTATACCGAACTCTGATATATCATCATATTTTGACGGCAGTGTATAGTTGAACTCTGATATATTATTATATTTTGACGACGGTGTAGTTGAACTTAAATAACATTTTCTTCCCAAGGCATTTTCATCCGCTCAAAATTGATAACATATTTACGCACGATTAATTTTGCTGAAGGTGTGCAGACATGCAATTACGTCTCGTTTATCTATCCAAGATATGTAACTGTATTCGGGCCGAGTCACACAAAAAGTCCAGTTTATTATTAACAGGTGCAAAGTTATAGCACATGGGTGGATTATCGATGGATATGTATTATGTGAAAGTAATCAGATTGGAGGCAAGATGAATCGAAAAGCTGGTCTTAAAAAAAAATAAATTCACTTTCTACGCTTCCTGCCTCCTTAGTCTATATATAATTGGTATATAGTGTTTACATGGTATATAGTGTTTACATGGTTTATGTGTAAAACACTTAAATGACGTCTTCTTTAGTGCTACTGAAACTAAATTGAAAGTAAATAGATATTTAGAAAGAACAGATAGTCCTTTACCGAAATTGTAAATTTGATAATCCCAGGGATAGGGGTATGGTGCCAAAATGGTCAGTTGTTAAATGTGTGAAAATAGACAATTTTTAACTTCTTCTTGATAACGATCATTCCAATTCTTTTCAAATTTGGTATGAAACATATTTTGAACAAGGGGGACATCAATTGTAAATTTCAGGATTCCTACCCCCCCACCCCCACCCCCCCCACCCCCGAAGCCTTAGGGGCGGGGCAAAAACTGCCCAAATTGACAAATATTCAGAAGTGTTCTTCACACGAACCACACACTTGTAAGGAAAACTAAATGCATAGTGATGTAGAGCAGGAAAGCCTCTACCAAAATTATAGTTTTCATGATCCCCAGGGTAGGGGATCTGACCCCAGGGCGGGGCCAAACTTGGTATTTAGTGTTTATGTGTAAAATACTTAAATAACATCTTCTTTAGTGCTATTGATACTAAATTGAAGCTAAATGGATAGAGCAGGTTGTCTTTTACCAAACTTGTAAATTTGATGATCCTCAGAGTAAGGGTTCTGACCCCAGGGTGGGCCAAACTTAGTATATAGTATTCATGCGTAAGTTTGCGGATATTGTATAAAATCTAAATGCATACTTAGGAATAGCAGAAAAGGATGTACAAAAATGGTGAATTTCGCAACCCAGGGTTATGACTGTAGGATAGGTCCAAATTAGTAATATCATTTGATGTTTTAATGTTAATACACCTATTATTTAAAACCTTTCATCAGTGTATGCACTTTTGAGGGCAGTGAAATTTTAAGAACACATCTTGTTTTATACTGTTGCTGAATATTAAGATTTAGCTTATATGTTCAGAACAGGAATTTGTTTTCTAAATTTCATAGCCTGTGGGAGTAGTGATACTTTTTCACTTGTATTCAGGTGACCGATAAGGCCTGTGGGCCTCTTGTTTAAAAATGAATATTTTCCATGGCCTCAAATGAGCAAGGTAGCCGAATCAATGGCATGAATGAACAACCAAACTATTGGTGTAAAGCTATACACTACTAGACGTCATATACATGTTAAATCGAATATTATGGATATGGGATTACCCATATTCTTTCCTGTTAAAGTGATTTTTAAAAGTACCTTGAATGGCGAGGCAATGTAATTGATGATATGGATAAGAAAAAAAAGCCCGAGTGGATAAAATAGGTGCCCTATTACTGCATTCAACGGTAGATTATAAAAAAATATGGGGGGGGGGGACCGCCAAACTTTTCTTTCTTTTAATTCCGACAGCAGATCGACAAATGGTTAGTTTTTATGTGATTGATCAAAATAAAGTTATGATCTTTTAAAAGTAAGAATTATAGACGATTTTATTATTATTATAGTCAATGAATTAGTTATCGAATTTGAGCATGATCAACAAGTAATCATTATTATTTTGGATTTCACTGACCATATGTAATGTATCATTTAGTATCACAGGGTTGGTAAGATGAGAAATGAAATTTGTGATAATGCTTTTCCATTATATATTCTGAAACCTATCATATACACAGAATCAATATTAACGTAATTCTAAAATTTGTTGAAAATATTGTAGGATTAGATTGCTCCAAATGTACTCACGTGACTATAAAAGATGTCCCTACCATACTTCAAAACATTGTATTACCTAAAAGTCCGCTCTGCGCCAGTACTCCTGCTGGGCAGACGGCGAGTGGTGTGGGATTGGTGCGCTGTCCCGCTAATCCTCCCTCAGGGCAAGTGTACAAGTGTGGGACCTATACCGGTACTGTGACTGTTGGAGTCGACACAGTACTCACTACAGGTAAGTTAATGTGACACACGAATATAAGTTACTTTTCCAGCACACAGACAGACACACAGACAGGGAAATCAATTAGACACACACAGGTATGCTAATTTGACCAACTGCTTTCATTAAAAGGCACGAAAAATAGTTTTACACTAATCTGATAAACTATAAACATCCATTAGAAATTATAGTTTCATGATAATAACGTTCATTATACGGTAAAACTTTGTTTATCCGACTTCTAACCATTCACACGCTTCGGGTTCTGGTAAAGAAATTAATATACGGTACATTACTCATCTCTATAGTGTCCAGTTAAACGAAGCTGCACTGTGCCAGTGGACACCCGAATTTGTTTGACAAGTCTTTATTATTGTCAATAAGAACAAAAACTCTGCTTGATTGAGAGTACTGTATACAGGTTTATTTTTTCCCGTTCTATTTTCAGCATTCTACACTTGCTAACGGTTTCGCTCCATTTTAAATTCGCCCAGACACAGTTGTGTTAAAAGAGAGATAAAACAAACAATCAATTTCGCCCAGTCTTAAATTTGCCTACTAGACAACTAGAGCGAAGGGGGCGAAAATAAAACGGGAGCGAATATTTCCCTGTATACAGTACGCTATATTGTAAATACTAAGTATTTTTGAATTTGGCTTGCCGTATCAAAGGAATATCAAATCAAAATTCGAGAATCATAAATAGCTATACACTGGAGATCAATTTATTATACTCTTGGAACGACATAGTAACGATACTGGTTGCATACCGGAAGTGTTTGTATGTGAGTATGTGTATGAATTCAATTGATTGACCTTTTCCGTCATGTAGAGTAAGACATTTTCCAGACTAAACAGAAAGGTCGAGTAATATTCTGACTGCACCGAAGCTTGATGACCAATGGTCTATAGATTGGAACCTAACAGGGTAGCACGTGACCGTACATTTGTCATAAGGTTAAGATGTTAGTTTGTCGTTAGCATCTATGTTCAATAAAATATCCGAGTACGAAGCAGATGTGGAAGACTCTATGATGTCTTTTATTAATTTCGAGTTCATCAAGATATGTCGAATCGACACATGAATGAAAATGTTGTTAATAGACGAAACGTTGACAGTATATATATATATATATATATATATATATATATATATATATATATATATATATAAGCACGAAAACCCAACAACACCCTACTTTCTTAAAGTGTCGGATCTGAGAAGATACACCGCCAGTAAAGAAATTTATAAAAGCACTGAAAAGGCCACGACACTGTTGGTTATTTAAAACTCAAATTTTCGACGCAACCCGCTTCTTTATCAAGAGACATATATTACATAAACAAATAACACACACCACGAAAAACGACCAGTATCAATAAACTACATTGGTAACAAAAATAATACACTGTTGTACTGGGTGATAAACATGGTGGTTTTGTTGTAAAGCGTCAATCTCTACCCAGAGTTGTCGTTCCTTGCTTTCACCTAAGTGAGTGTAAGGAACGATAACTCTGGGTAGAGATTGGTAAAGCGTGTTTACTGACGTCAGATGGTGTAGAGAATTTGTACCATGGTCGGGTCGAGATGAAAATAGAATTATTCTTGAAATTACAGAAATCAGATAGATTTAGAGAGAAAACTTCCAAAACAACGTGATTATGAAATAAAATAGTGGGAAGATAATGATACGGAGTGATTAAGTTCAAAACAAGAGGTACTGTGAGCAATGCTCACTAAGAATACCCCCCACTTACCCCAATCTCCGAAAGGGTGTTGGTAATAGGTATAAACTACCTCTTTTCTGAGTGTAAAAAACAAATGGCATGACAAACCGAACCATATTGCTACTTCGATGTCCAGTGCACGTGACCTTTTGACCCCAAAATCGATAGGGAACATCTTCCTCCCATGGGTAGTCCATATGTATGATATGTTGACTGTAGGTGGAAAGGATAACGCTTTAGAGCTCGGAGACCATATTGCTACTTCGATGTCCAGTGCGCTTGACCTTTGACCTTTTGACCCCAAAATCGATAGGGAACATCTTCATCCCATGCGTAGTCCATATGTATGATATGGTGACTGTAGGTGGAAAGGATAACGCTTTAAAGCCCGGAAACCATATTGCTACTTCGATGTCCAGTGCACGTGACCTTTTGACCCCAAAATCGATAGGGAACATCTTCCTCCCATGGGTAGTCCATATGTATGATATGTTGACTGTAGGTGGAAAGGATAACGCTTTAGAGCTCGGAGACCATATTGCTACTTCGATGTCCAGTGCGCTTGACCTTTGACCTTTTGACCCCAAAATCGATAGGGAACATCTTCATCCCATGCGTAGTCCATATGTATGATATGGTGACTGTAGGTGGAAAGGATAACGCTTTAAAGCCCGGAAACCATATTGCTACTTCGATGTCCAGTGAGCTTGACCTTTTCCCCCAAAATCGATAGGGAACATCTTCATCCCATGGGTAGTCCATATATATGATATGGTGACGGTAGGTGGAAAGGATAATGCTTTAGAGCCCGGAAACCATTGCGTCTACAGACGGACGGACGGACGGACGGACAGACAGACGGACAGACAGACGGACAACCCTATTCCAGTATACCCCCCACAACTTGTTGCGGGGGGTATAACAATAGTTGGTTGTCCGTACCATTGATTCTTCGGATATGGTAAATAGCTCTGGCAATGAAAAATAATATGATTGTCAGAAGAACACGATTAAACAACAAAGTCAATCAAAAGACACAGATCTCGCATTAAAATCAACAATCCAAGAAGTGAATGGGAGAGAAGTCTAAGGAAAAAGATACTGTATTATCTTTTTCAAGCTAAAGTATTTTTCAAGGTCAGACAAATTAAAGCCGCATTCTAGAAATTCTAATATCGCAACATAAAGATCTATGCGAATTCGAACTTATGTTAATTTGGAATAATGTTTTAACATTGTTTGGAGGTCTCAAGATGATATTTAAATGATATACTAGTCTTCAAGGTCAATACCTTTTTTCTTATTGTCACTCCCCTTTAAAAAAAGAGAATAAAAGCCGAAATGTCGATCTTACTCTTTTGTAATTAAAGCCAATTGAATTACTCAAATTTGGCTACATATTAGATGATGATAATGGATGTTCAGGTGACCAAATCTGAAGAAATTGATACTTTTTAGCATCAACACTAGCTGTAGTTTCACATTCATGGTGGTGATACATTTTTGTATTGTATTTAGTGACTGTGAATGCCGATATAGTTTACCGAGACTGCGTATTGATGGACCCTGCCATTCCAACCACCTGTACCCCACAAAACAACGTACCTACGGGTAACGCCGTCCTCAGGACTGTTTTGTCCGGACTAGCTGATATCAACGCTGTCAAGTTTGTCGGTACTAGATGTGTGGATGACCAAACTTCTATGAACTCTTTCTCAAGGTCTACTGCAATTCACAAGAGTGACATGAAAACTGTACTTTGCGTATTGATGTTAGCAATCATGAAATGTGTTGTAAGTTTTTGAAGATACGTGTTCATTAACCCAGCTCCGAATGTTAACTGTTCAACGCTAATATCAGTGCGCTAAAATAAGTAAACATACCGTAAACATTGATTAATTGGTGACGTAGATAGTTTGATTGATGTGGTAATGAGATATATCAAAACATATTTTTATGTATTCTTATTTTTACCCAAATATAACATATACTTGGTTAAAGTAATGTAGTGCAATTTGACATAATCATTATAAATCTTAAATTCTAATGATACAATAGAATAAATACCGCATGAAGCGCATGCCTTTAAGGAAGCCATCACATGTTCAATTTGCTCAACATCACAATGATAACATAAGATACAACCATGTACAGTTTATACAAAAGTTTATTGTTGTTTTTGTGATTGTGTCACACCACTAAATCAAGTGATCCAAAGTACAATTTTGACTTATTAAAGAAGAACATAAGTTTGGAAATTTAGTATCACCAAGCTGTCAATAATTTTACTATTATAAATCCTCAAATGTTGTCCATATTATACGATATACACACACGATAGTTGATCACAGCTATCGTAAGAGACGACAGAATTATACAATCTGATAATGAATGTGTAACATCTCTTTCTGGTCATTTATGAATTTTCTCGGGTCTTGAGCACCCTTAGATAACTTGCTAATGTTTAATAAATTCTATGAAAAGTGAAAATAACCAACAGTAATCAATATCACAAATCCCATAAACAATCGAACATTAAGAGTAGGACAAACACTGACTCCTGGGCACAATAGAAGTTGGATCAGGTGCCTAGGAGAAGTATCCCCTGTCGACCGGCCACATCTGCCGTGAATCCTTTATCCTCCTCACTTAAACAGAGTAATCCGTAGCCAAAATCAGTGGGTAAAGAACGGCCTAACAATTGGTATAAAAGCTGTCGGACAGCATTCGACCTAATGACAGGTTGCATTTGCAATTAAGATAATTATATCGACCATATAATTTGCGAAGACTTTCAACGAAACTGTTGAAACCCTTGTCACATCAACTTATTTGTCAGTAGCTTGTGCAAGGTGAAGATAACGAACAGTGATCAATCTCATAACTCCTATAAGCAATACAAAATAGATAGTTGGGCAAACACGGACCCCTGGACACATCAGAGGTGGGATCAGGTGCCTAGGAGGAGTAAGAATCCCCTGTTGACCGGTCACACCCGCCATGAGCCCTCTATCCTGATCAGGTAAACGGAGTTATCCACAGTCAAAATCAGTGTGCCAAGAACGGCTTAACAATCGGTATGAAGCACATCAGACAGCATTTGACCCAATGCGAGGTTGTACTGATGAAGTAGATCGTTATAACGACCATAGAATTTGCAAAATGCTGACTTCAATCGAGACTGTTGAAATCCCTGTACCATCAACTTGATTGTCAGTAGCTTACCTCGATTTAAAAACTGACTTTACGCAGAACAAGCTTATAAAATATATCATAGTATTTATTATAGGAGTTTTAAGTTTGAGAACTGTTCGTTATCTTGCACATTTCCCTTACATTACTTACGCCTCCTATCAAAGCATCTTAGCTTGCAAGAGTAAATGATTAAAGCCAGAATAAATCATATTGATACGCAAGAGCATGTTCTTCGTATGATCAATTCAAATCAATCAACACATACTAATTTTGAGTACGGTCGCTTACATGATCAAAATATAGGGTTCACGGTGGGTGGGACCGTGCAACGAGATATATTTAATTCTCCTAGGCACCAGATCCCATCTCTGGTGTGTTGGGGGCTATCATAACAAAAAATGCATAATGACAAAGAAAGTACAAACATAAATTTGTAAAGAAATAGCAAAATATTGGATGTACCAAGAGGAAAACAATAGAAGTGAATGTTGTCTGACATGTTTCATACCAATTGTTCGGCCGTTCTTTATGCACTGATTCTGACTGATTACTCAGTTTACCTCATCAAGATATAGGGCTCACGGCGGGTGTAACCGGTCGACAGGGGATGTTTACTTCTCCTAGACATCTGATCCCACTTCTAGTATATCCAGGGTCTGTGTTTGTACAGCTTTCTATTTTGTATTCTGCATGGGAGTTGTGGAATTGGTCACTGTTCGTGGTCTTCACCTTTTCATGCTGGACAGAGGCCCATGAACTTTCAACGCAAGGGATACTCGCTAATAAAGGTTTCTAGTGATTATGGATATTAAGAACTTGGTTTTTATGGCACTGGATTGGCCAGAACGGAGGCGTAACAGATAAAATTGTATGGTTCGATAGACCAGAGGTCATTCGTTATCATAAATTATGTATATCAAATAAAAATTAAGCAAAAATTGTAAATAAAGTTGACGGTGTAGTTAAATGTAAAAGGTTTCGAAGGAAACAATTGTTCAATTCAAATGCAAAGTGAAATCAGAAGTCAGGTTTTTAAATGTTTAGGAAGAGATTAATATAGTAAGGAATTCGGAAACCTATGCGAGAGGAACAGAGAAAGAGGCGAGATAGAAGTTTTCCTAATGAATGTTTCTCATTTATACAGGTAAGGTACTGTATATACGTGTACGTTTTATAATGCATCTTTTGTATGGTTGGGCTTATCTATTTTGTGAGTTGTGTTAATTTATGTCATATTGTTTATAATATTGTGCATTTTTAATGACGATGATTTAATAACAGATTGTTTATTTAATAAAAGAGTAGACAAAACAGAATTTCTCTCTTTCCAATTTATACAGATTGAGTAAGACAAGGTTATTCCACATAACTGATTCAGGAAAAGGGCTTAAGAAATTCTGTATATTTTGTTTTGTTTATATTGTTGTGAATTACGTGATGTGTGTGTGTGTGTGTGTGTGTGTGTGTGTGTGTGTGTGTGTGTGTGTATACAACTGACTTTTCCCGGGTTCCTAATCAGCTGATTAGACTATCGGGAATGTCGAGCATGATCTTAATAATACCGATTATTACTACATTCCTCCCCGTTTTATTGAAAAGGAATTGAGTTATAAAACCGACCCATATTTTTTGAATTAATATGTTGATTACATATATAATGATGAAAACTACTTGTTGAACACCTCATTTAAATTTGCATAACTGTAAACAATCATAATCCGACTGTAAACAGCACCTCCTACAGATCTTTGTAAAGTTAAAAGATATAAAGTATAAGTCCACTGTAATAAAGACACATGAAACTAATCTCAAGCTAATGTATTTTGCTTGTTTTTTAATCAAAAGTCCACTACCCACATCTGATAAATGATCCCCGTCATCAATACCAATTACCCCAAATATCAAAGACTTGAATTGCATCTTTCCCCCCGAAAACGTAGCTTTTAAAAAGTTTTTGTGGACTGGGAAGATTTTGAATGTCTGACCTAATATCAATATCGGGTATAAAATTTTCTACCATGTTGAAACTGTATTAGGAATATGGTAACTATATACTAACTTGAAGGATAAAATGTGTAAATATGTAGATACAAAATATATAGAATACTAGAAATATGCATACAACCTATATGTTCTAGTTAAATCTAAACTTTCTAAATTTCTCCTCACGTTGCTGTCTCTCTTTTTCTCTCTACCATCTAACAACCTGGTTTTTCTTTCTCATCTATAAATTTCTGAAGCATCTCATTTTCCCTATCTTGCATTTCAATATCCATTTGATCCTACTGATCTTTCTGTATTCTTATATAAACGCTCTCTTAATACTACACATTCTCCTTCTAATTTCTTCGATAACATCATCTCTCTTTTTGTATCTCTCTCTCTCTCTCCAATTCACTTCTAATTTCTTCTCTTTTTCTCATCTCTTCTTGGTATTTCTCAGACAGCTTTCTCACTACCTTTCACTATGAAGGTTTCATTCACTTGATCTTGTGTGTCAAAGAAGAAGATTCAATGTTAATTTGTTGTGTACCTACTCCTTGATGTAGCATTGATTCTATTTTAATGATGCGCTGATCGAATAAAGGGTCCCACAACGTGCTTGGAATGTTCTGAATAATTTTCAGATCTTCCAATACTAGTTTGCCCTTAATTCTAGGCTTAGCAATGATTGCTTTAGCGCTTCTTACCCCATTTCCAGTAATTGATAACATATCTACAAATGATGCTTTGTTTACCTAAATAGAAAGCACACTCAAAGAAAATTGAATTACTGGGATAGTCTTAAATTCGATTTTTTTTTACCCTTATAGCTTACACAAAACCGTGGAGACTATTTCCTAACAAAGGTGTGTATTAATTAAGTCATCAGACACTCCGACGACGAAATCAAGTGTATGCCTGTTGAAAAATGTGTTCATGTAGGCTATAAACAATGGCCAAAAAAAAAAACACACACAAAAAAGGACAAAAAATAAACATAAAAATGTAAAATACCATGTAATTATATTAAATAACTCCCAAGAATAAGAGCTCCCAGTGTAACGTTTTACACCAGGATAAGGAACTTCTCGATAAAGAAATTCAAATTTGGCGCCAAAGTAAACCATCAGCGCGATTTTATAAAATCAACTTCTGACACCAATGTTGTGATATATATAGAATATAGAGTGCCCAGTTAGTGTATGAACTATCCTAGTCGCTCACCATAGACTGAGTATGGATTTCTAAGATGATCGTCTCTAGAGGTCTGGTCTGGTCTGTGACTTGAATACAATTGACTTTCCCCGGGTTCCTGATCAGTTGATTAAACTATTGGGAATCTGTATCCCGATATCAATAATATCGATTATTACTACAATATGCATGTAAAGTTTTGTTCCATAGTTGATTTCACCATACCCGTCATTAGCCGTTACTATAGATAGATCAGACAGCAGGGGCTCCACGTCAGCTAAGGGGCAAAATTTGATATATTAAGTGGTGGAGAATCCGTGTTTGCCCTACACTTTATTTTGTGTTTTAAAGAAATTATGAGAATGATTATGAGATTAATTACTGTTAGTTATTTTCACCCTTTCATAAACATCTTTTCTTATCTGAAATTAATGTTGATTTTGTTAGCGATGTACTTCCCATGTGATCATATCTAATGTAACAGTCCCTGTGGCTCTGTGTGTAGATTTCTCACTCAGAGTTAATACATAATCATGTGATATGGCAGCTGGTCATTCTAACATGTCTCATTCTGGTTTACAGTCCTGTCAAGATGTTCCACAATGCCGTTCAATGGTAATGTATGTTGTTGTGTACTACTTGCACTCAGTTGTCACCCGTGACCTAGACTGGTCTAGAGCTCGATGTTTGCTTCTTTAGTAAATGATTGACGTAATGGTTGCATCATTGTCTTTCAAGATTGTACTAGACAATTCTTTCTTATTATACATACACTGGAATTTTTGTAATAAAAAGCTCTGATTAGGAAAGCAATAAGCATTTGGATTATTTTGACTGTGAACTAGGATTTTAGAAATAACTATTTTGTGTGCGGATATTCAGCTCGGCGTGGATTTTGATATTTATTGTTCAACCACTGTAAGTTAGTATTTTGCTATTGCTATAATTTTAGATCAAGCATTTATTTTAAATGAATCTTACTAATTGTTTAATTGCCTTTGTTTGTAAATTTTGCTGCTTTAAGGGTTAGTTCTGACCGATAACAAAATGGGTTTTTTTCTTTTGACAGAAGGTTGTTTACTTCTTTAGATTGTTCACTCTTGCATTGAAACCTTTGGTGTAATGTATGTTACAGGATACTCTAAATCGTATGATTGTCCTTTCTACGAGAATCTGATCTACTGGTTTTGCTTACATATTCAGGATTGGAAGGCATTTCGTCGAGCGAGTGAGTCCTATTGGGATCCACGTTCGAATAGGTCCTCAGTACCCTTTGCTTGTCGTAAGAGGCGACTAAATGGAGCGGTCCTTCGGGTGAGACCGCAAAAACCTAGGCCTCTTTCTTGTCAAAGCAGGTTTGGCACGATAAAGATCCAAGCGCCGGGTTAAGGCCTAAATTTTGCAGCCCTTCACCAGTAATAGTGACATCTACGTGTGAGCAAACAGTTCTTGAGTAGTACGTTAAGGTAGGTCCCTACTCCTGGACCTACTTGTGATTTCTCAAAAAATTTGAGTTTAAATACTGAGATTGTTTATTTGAGTGTATGATAAAAAAAATGGGGGGTTGTCAGTATAATGAGTAAATTATGGTATGTTTATTACGTGTACCCCCATTTGTCAAACGGCAATATCAGAAATCATTGAAGAAGTCCTAGAATATGTCCATAAAATTTTGTTTGAGGTATGATGCTGCAAATTTTTTATTATATGAAATAAATATGTCTAACTAAATAATCAAAAGTGAAATTTTAACATAGTTTCATGGTTTTTTTTAAATAATGGTGGTACAAAATTGAACTCCATACAGGTCCTCGTCAGTCAAAAATATGACACGCTAATTTTAAAAAAATATACTATATGTTAAAACACATATACTGCACTTTCTCAGCATAATATTTTCACATCATCTCAATTTATATTTACATTTTTTGGCCAAAATAGCCATTTTGAAGATGAATTTCACATATTAGAAGAAAACAAATAAATAAAAAGATAACAAATATATAACAAGTGCAGAATTGTTTTATTTAAAGCTGTATGACCCGATGTCCATGTATTTTTTTGTACATAATTACTTTAAAGCAGATTAATTACTTTATAAAGTTATTAACTTTCCCTTAATTACATGCTTGAAAACATCTGCATGTAAAAGAAAACAGTGCGAATATTATTTAGAAAGTAAATATAGTGGCTACATATATAAATTATCCCATAAAAGACGTCTATAAATAGACCCACGCGCGTCAGGGGAATCCTAACATGATGTGATAACTCATACGCAACGGCTGAAAGAGCGTAAAACAACGAATTACTAAGAGGTATTTGATATTTTTATTTCTATTAAACTTATGGTACGGTACTGTTATAACAAAATACACAGCTTTACTCAGATAATACCATCGATGATCTGAAAGTTTGAACTGGTCACGTGACTGTCACTTGAAATGGCAGAGTGACGCGGTTATTTATAATCATCGATTTAAAATCAAATTATTTGGGTTAAAACAGGTGAAATAATTTATATGTCGTACAGTCTCATAACTACATACGTGCGATGATTTAATAGCGTTTTTACGAGGTGGAAAAAAATATTGTAATTCGGACCATACAGCTTTAAAGTGCATTGTTGCATATCGTGAAAAAAGCTTTAAATTTACAGATAATTTCAACAATTAAACAAATATGTACCGCTGGTTTTATGTGTGAATTAAATGGCAACAAATGCAAAGAAGATTGGAACCATAGTCTACTCAAATATAAGTGATGGAGTGTTATTGTATTCATTTTACTAAATTAAAAAAACATTCAGGTAAATGTAAAAACAGCATAAATCCACCCAAAATGAGCAATACCACTGTACATTAATGCATATATTAACATACCGAGGCATCTATAAAAGTTGTGATCTGTTAACATATATACCATACATGTGGTATGCACGATGTCCTTCAAATGAAAACATTCCAATACAGTCAGTCACCATGCAAAGCTTGGATATCCGAGGCTGCTTTGAACCAGATAATGGTTCACAGAAAACATTTTGTACCCCATTATGGGGATCCCTCTTGTGAATTATCTCCAACTTCGACTAATTGAGAGAATTTGCAATCAGCTTCTTCGAAATTATGGAATATATAACCTTTGCCTTAACAAGAGGTTCTAATTTTAAAGATTTCATAATGGTGTAGTAATTCAAAGTGAACACATCAGAAGCATTACACAGTGTCAACAACTTCACTTCAAAAAGTTCCTTCAGCGCCTTCACATCAGCGATAGCATTATGTGCTTCATAATCTTGTCCTACAAAAGTACTTCCAAGAGTAACATGTTTAAAGTTTTCAACGTCATTTTTGCTAAAAGACCCCTTTGCAACTTTCAAGGTATAAATTAAACCATTGACGGAGCTTGCAAAACTATCAAATAATTCATAATTGACTAGGTGATTCATCAGAATTGGTAGATTAAAGTTTTGTATATTGTGGCCAACCAAAACAGGTCTACAATCAACAGTCTTAACAAATTCTACAAACTACTGAAGTCCTTTAAAGGGTTCTTTATGTTCAACCAAAAAAAAAAAGTTTTTGGATCAGCTCTTTGACAAATAAGGCACGTCCTAATTCACTCCGCTTTTAACATTGATTGGTAAGTCTAAAAACCATTAAAAAAACCCATGTAGTCTGCGTTGTATTAGTGTAGTTGTAGTGATAGATGTATTTATATGTAGTTTTTGTTATCATTCTCTGTTGATATTGGCCACGTTATGTAATTCTTTTCATTTGTCCTCTTTCGGCTTTATAAAGCATAGCCGAAGTATAGCCGAAAGAGAATGCTTTATAACACTGAAAGATCACAAAGAGAACTTTGAAAACGACCCGAAATACCGTCTCATCAACCCGACGAAGTCCGAACTCGGAAAAATCAGTAAATCAAATCTACAACGTATTATACAAACAGTAGCGGCAGCCACTAGACACAAATTATGGCGAAAAACTTTATCCGTAGTGGAATGGTTCGACAGTATACCTGACAAGAGTTCATCTTCATTCATTTGTTTTGATATCGTGGACTTTTATCCCAGCATATCTGAGCAATTACTCCGCAATGCTCTCAGTTACGCATCGAAGTTCCATCATATTTCCGATGCGAATAGTCACATCATTATGCACACAAAGAAGTCGTTATTACTATGTCAAAACGAACCGTGGGTCAAGAAAGAAGCCAAAGAAAATCTATTCGATATTACTGTGGTAGTTGTACTTAGTTTAGTTTTATATTTTTATATTGCCATTCACATTTATTCACTTCAATACATATTGCGCTGCGCTACTTACTAACTTTGTGTTGTGTGTTAAAGAAACCTAAACACCCCTTTTAAATATAATGGTTTAATCCGTAAGGGTCCAGTTAGAACATAACTCGGATTAGTTCATGTATCTCTTAGGTGTCATACTTGTTCTGTCATCTGATTGGTCTTAGTACTTTGTTCTAGCCAATAGGAATTCCTGGCGGGAATTCCTGAGTTCTTTTTATGAAATAGTTCAGGAAAATCTAGTTTTGAAAGAGATTCCAAAGGGTGTTGCCACTATTGAGTTCTAAATAAGCATAAAATATATATTTAATTTATAGAGGATTTGCTAACACCAACAACTGTAAGTAGCTGATAGTTTTACTATATGATTAAAAGCAAGTAATGAATTTAAATAAGTAATTAAACTTTTCTTTATTCATAAAACTTGTGTGCAAGTCATGAGTGAAAGATTTACTGAAAGTAGAATTGTGGAAAAACATAATTTCTGTTCTTTAAGTAAATAATGAGTTTTAAGTAATATAAATGCGCAGACTGATATATGTGTACAGAATTTAGTATTTTAGTAAATTATTCAATAGGTCATCATAAGAGTTTTAAGCAGTTCACCTTGATTTCGGAAGCTGTAGCTCAGTTCCATAAACTGGTATGTACATGTACATATGCAATTCACTGCAGTACATTATATTCATTTTTTAATATCAATTACTTATAATTGATGGTTCAGAGAGTTATGTCCTTTGACGATAAAATGATGACCAATATATATATAATTTGTATCGTTGCATATATCATATGTTCGATAGTGTCTTTTGTCTTTGTATTGTATTTGTCCTTATATGTTTTTATTGTTGTTATAGGGTTTGTTTTCATTGTTTCCAAAAAGTAAACGAATCTACGACCTTAACCATCTTGTGGATTATTCTTATACTCAAGACCGGTTACAAATTTGGCGCCCAACGTGTTTTCTACCTGGAGTCGGCTAATTGGTGGCTTTACCGCGCGCTCCATTTCGTGCACGATGTGAACAAAAATCAGTTGATGACTTTGCGCTTCGTTGGAAACATACCGGAAGTCGCATTCTAACTGTGGACCATGACGTAAACATTCTTCTCAGACTTCAGTGTTGTGTTATATGTTGTATTTTGTGATACCTTGTGACCTTATATGTGTCATTCATGTCTTTATGTGTTTCTGTGGATATGATTCATTGACAAGACTGGTAAGCTCATACTTTTGTTATCTCACGAATATATTGCATTGTGTGTAAATTTAGATTGGCACAATGTTTTGTCACGTGACTCAGATATCAGCTGTTTAGTAGGTCATTTGATTTTTTTCAGTCATTTCATTTTTTCCTATTTATTTTGTGTTCATTTTTTGTTTACTCATATTTGTATTGTGCTTAAACCTATATGAAATGTGCGAGATTGGTGTTGAGAGAGTATAATACGCAGTTTAACGTTTAAAACTATATCCGTAAATATCCGGAAGCTTATTTTCAGGTTAAACTACATCTAAAAATATTTGACCTTGAACTCTAGTAATAACATCCGGTAAAAACAAAACCACGTTGTTGAAGTTTGCTGGTGATAATCAGGTGGTTGTTTTCTTTCAGCTTGTGGTACGATAGGATTTAGTTTGTCTGTTGTTGATAGTTTGGTTAATTTCAGTGCATAAAGGCCAGGTAATAATTATTCTAACTATATAGACAGATACAAGTCAATTTTTGATGTACCCATGACATTTTGTGTGTTTGTTTTGTACTAACATTGCGCTTACTGACAGCGACACTGCACACATCATCATCATTTAGGTAAGTGATTCAGTATAAGCTAGATTGTAGTGATCTTTGTTTATTTGGGAATTTTTTTTAGATTTGCCCATATCATTAGACTGAGTGTTGATATATATCTATAACTATATTAGTATATATTGAACATATATTATCCCAAGAGTCAACATTTGGTACAAGTGTACTAAGGTATCTTGTCTTTAATTAGGCTAGGGTCCTTGAGTAGTATCTGACAACAATTTGTCTGTCTTCGTCATTCATTCCTGTGTTATTTAACCAGTGTATATATATATTGAAATCACAATTCAAGTTTGGTATTAACTCGGTACAGTTAAGACTTAGATCAAAATTTTTTCTGGAGTTTTGACCACTTGGTCATCTCGTCGGTTTCTTATTATTTGAATCGCGTCGGTTTCTTATTTTATAATTCAATTCTTGTCGGTTTCTTGATTTTGATAGAACAGTAGATTAAGTTATTTCAAATTAGTTAGTAGTAATTAGTACCTTATTTAGTTGATTAGTTAATTAGTAATTAGTTAGTAATTGTAGTTTGTAATCAGTTTATTTTCAGGTTTAATGTTTTGAATTTCAGGATTTAGTAGATATTTAAGTTATATATTAAGTTTACTTAGCTTTCAGGTAGTTTAAAAATATTTAAGGTATTTAGAATTATACATAGATTACTGGTATTAGTTCAGGATTAGAATTAGAACTTTGATTAGGGTTGAAAATAAACAACTAGCATGGATAAGGCAGGTAGAGAGAAAACAATAGAGGAATCTGATTTAACTGAGACAGAACTTAAGGAGTTAAATGAGGCATTTAAAGCATTAGGTGTAAAACCAAAGACAAAGTCTGCTGCAGAACTTAGACAATGGATGGTTAGCTATGCTAAATGGACCACACCTGAATATCGACGATCAGAAGAAACATTTAAGCGAGAGTCTGCATCAAGTGAACCTCTGGGTGCTACAAGTAGTCCCCATGTGACAAAAAAACATTACTCCACTTCATGCACCTAAATTGCCAGTTTTCTCAGGAGATAAGAAAGGAGATACCTCTTATGACTTGTGGCGCTATGAAGTCAAATGTTTAATGAAGGACGATGTTAGTGCTGCAACAATTCTACAAAGTATTAGGAGATCATTGCGTTCAGGAGCATCAAGGGTTCTTATGCGCCTTGGTACAGATGCATCAATTGAGGAAATCATTCACAAATTTGACAGTGTATATGGCATAGTAGATGATAATGAGAACTTGTTATCACAATTCTATAGTGCATCACAGAAAGAAAATGAGGATGTATCTGAATGGAGTTGTAGACTAGAGGATCTGCTAGACAAAGTCATTCAGAGAGGAGAGATAACTCCTACAAATACAGATCAGATGCTGAGAAACATGTTTTGGAATGGCCTGTCGGAGAAGTTAAAAGATATTACAGGTCACATCTTTAAAGAGTGTGGAGATTTTGACCAACTTAGGCTAGCAATAAGGAAAGTAGAGCAGGACAAGTCGAGAAAGAAAGACATTGTTAAGAAAGCAACAATAAACCAGGCGATGCCAAGTAATACACAGATAGACGAGTTGAAGGCTATGATACAGAGCATGAGCACTAAGATGAATGAGATGAGAGAGGAAATTAATGAAGTACGCACTAGATATCAAGGAGAGAGACATAATTCAGATCAAGGGAATTATAGTCGAGGCAAAGATAAACAGCAAGGAAAAGACATAACATGCTTCAAATGTGGTCAGAAAGGACACGTGGCAGTAGGATGTAGAGTTCGACTTGACCACAAGAAAGATTTAAACTCCAAAGGGCCTACATCGAGACGCGGACGTCAGGCTACAAGACAGAACAGCGTCAACCAGGACTAATAGGAGATCCTATGGAAGTGAGTGTGCAGATAAATGGAATTCCGGCCACTGCATTATTAGACACTGGGTCAACTGTGTCAACTATTTGCCAGTCATTTTACCAACAGCATTTTTCAGACATAGAAATCCAGGATATTAAGGAAGTTTTTCAACTTCAATGTGCTGATGGTAGTACTCTACCTTACAAGGGAGCAGTAGAGCTGGAAGTATTATCTGAGGGTCTCGGAGATAACACAGAACATGCATGTTTATTTCTGCTGGTGGATGATACTAGTTATCACAGCAAGGTTCCCATACTTTTAGGAACAAATGTCCTTAAGACTGTGATGGAGAAAACCAGAAACGACCATGGAGACAGATTTCTGCAGACTGCACACCTGCATGAACCATGGTTTTGGACATTTAGATGCATCTCACTGCGAGAAAGGGAATTGCAGAGGAATAATTACAGATTAAGTGTAATTAAATCAGCAGAAAGGAAACCATTCATCATACCACCTAACAGTGAAATAACAGTTAATGGTTATGCAGATAAGATGGTTCCATATGTTCAGACCTTAGCGCTGATACAGGATACCAAGAAATCAGTCATTCCTAAGGATTTGGATGTGATATCTAATCTCGTTGATTACCAGTATGGATCCAGGGAACCACTGATGGTTACGATTAGCAATGTCACAACACGGACTGTCAAGATTGCACCGAAGGCAGTGATAGCTGAACTGCAGCCTGTGACATTGGAGGAAATACCCATATTGCCCAGTAGCCAGGATACTGCAGAACCAACTGTTTTTAATATACCTGAGGACAGTTTGACCAATGAGGAATTTGCTAAGGCAAATGAGATGATCTCCAAGAATGGCGATATCTTTGCATGGGGAGATGTAGACATTGGTCATGTAACAACTGTGAAGCACAGGATTGAGTTGGTGGATCCTACACCTTTTAAGCAGCGATGTAGACGTATTCCCCCATCAATGTTCCAGGAAGTTAGAAATCACCTACAACAATTAGTGGAGGCAGGAGTGATTAGGAGGTCCAAATCGCCATTCTCCAGCAATGTAGTCCTTGTAAGGAAGAAGAATGGAGACCTGAGAATGTGTGTGGACTACAGGCAGCTGAACAACAAGACGAAAAAAGATGCCTATGCCTTGCCCTGTATTGAGGAGATCTTGGACAATTTATCAGGGAATCGCTACTTCTCTGTACTTGATGCAAAATCAGGATACCACCAAATTGAAATAGATGAGGAACACAAGGAAAGGACAGCTTTTACTGTGGGTCCTCTAGGATTTTTTGAATACAACCGGATGCCCTTTGGATTATCAAACAGCCCAGCTACATACCAACGACTGATGGAGGACTGTCTTGGAGAACTGCACCTCAACATCTGTTTTATTTTTTTTTAGATGATATTATTGTTTTCTCTAGAACTTTCGAGGAACATCTCCAACGACTGCAGCAAGTGTTTGATAGACTGAGGGCAACTGGATTAAAACTTTCGCCAAAGAAATGCACATTTTTCCAGAGACGTGTGAAATATGTAGGACACATTGTATCAGACCAGGGCATCGAGACAGATCCAGACAAGACCAGCAAAGTTCTTAACTGGCCAACCCCTACAACACCTGAAGAGGTCCGGAAATTTTTATGATTTGCTGGTTATTACCGGAGATTTATCGCCAACTTCAGCAAGATTGCGAGACCCTTATCACAACTCATGCCTATACCTACAGATAGCAAGAAGTCAGCCAAGAAAAAAATTCTAAGACATGGCAGTGGGGGCAAGAGGAGGAGGAGTCATTCAGAAAGCTGAAGGAAGCCTTAGCATCACCTCCGGTACTAGGATATGCCAACTACAATCTTCCCTTCGAGTTACATACAGATGCCAGTCTGAATGGATTAGGCGCTGTATTGTACCAAGAGGAAGATGGACAGAAGAAAGTGATCAGTTATGCCAGTAGAGGATTAACAAAAGCTGAAAGGAACTATCCAGCACACAAATTGGAATTTCTGGCACTAAAGTGGGCAGTCTGCGATAAATTTAAAGATTACCTTACAGGCAGCAAGACCAAGGTTTTGACTGATAACAACTCACTTACTTATGTCCTCACGACAGCAAAACTTGATTCCACAGGACATAGGTGGTTAGCTGCACTTGCCAGTTACGATGTAGACATCCAGTATCGTCCAGGAAAGAACAACTCGGATGCAGATGGACTTTCCAGACTAACAGGACAGACAACCCAAGATTCCTGTACATGTATTTCTAATGAATCTATTAAAGCTTTATGTAACTGTGTACAATTAGAAATTCCATGTGTAGAAAATTTGTGTGTTGATTCAGAAATTGTTAATCAGTTAACTGATCAAGTTTCTCAGTTCCAACAGGTAAACTGGAAGGAAGTCCAAGGAAGGGATCCAACACTCAGGAACTGGATGCATCATGTGAAACTGGGAAAGAAACCCAAGATGAGTGATCTACCACTATCCCCCAACTCCCTAGCACTCATCAGGAATTACCACTCTCTGTTCTTGAGCAATGGAATACTCCAGCGACAAGTCCAGATAGATGGCACTGACCAGACGCAGGTGGTTGTTCCTGGAGATATAGTCCCAGACATCTTGTGTAGTTTACATAACAACTTTGGACATCCAGGCCGTGATCGTCTGATATCCTTGGTAAAAGATAGATTTTACTGGAATGGGATGAATAACGACATCGAGAACTGGATTAAGAAGTGCCACAGATGTCTGAGGAGGAAAGTCCCCACCAATCAGAGAGCACCACTCATGCCAATAAGGACAACATATCCATTGGAATTGGTTTGTATGGACTTCTTAACCCTAGAACCATCTAAAGGAGGATACCACCATATCTTAATCATCACAGACCATTTTACTAGGTTTGCACAGGCAATTCCTACCAAGAACCAGACGGCGAAGACAACAGCCGAAACGTTTTACAACAGCTTCATGACCAAATATGGGTTTCCAACTAGAATCCACAGTGACCAGGGAGCCAACTTTGATGGGAACATCATCAAGGAGCTGTGTAACATCACTGGTATGAAGAAGTCCCGAACAACCCCTTACCATCCTATGGGTAATGGCATGTGTGAGCGTTTTAACAGGACATTGATGGATATGCTCGGAACCTTGAATCCCTCACAGAAGTCCAACTGGAAGGCCCATGTACCATCATTAGTTCATGCCTACAACAGTACCCGACATGAGAGCACAGGACAGTCTCCATATTTCCTCATGTTTGGAAGAGAGCCCAGGCTTCCTGTGGACTTGGCCTTTGGACTTGGAGACAAAGAAGAGAAAACAAGGACAAAGTATGTGGAGGATCTGAGATCCAGAATGAAGACAGCATACCACCTTGCTCGGAGAGTTGCTGAGAGAGCAAGAGAAAAACAGGGCAGATTCTACGACCTGAAAGTAAGGGGAGCAGATTTGCAGGAAGGAGATCGAGTCTTGGTGAAGGTAGTAGCATTTGAGGGAAAGCACAATATAGCATGGGCTCATACGATGGCGCCGAGTGTTGTGAATTAGTCGGCATCTACCTGCTGTCAGTGATCAAAGCCGAGTTCGGTAGTCTATTAAACGTAGGACTATACAGAGACGACGGACTAGGCGTTACGAAATGCAGCGCACAAGTCACAGAGAAGATAAAACAACGTCTGTGCAAGATATTTGAGGATCATGGTCTCCGTATCACTATAGATGCCAACAAGAAGGTGGTCAACTACTTGGACGTAACGTTGAACTTACATACAAGTAAACATTCCCCGTATTTGAAACCCGGCAACACTCCGCGTTACGTACACTCCGGCAGTAACCACCCGCCTTCCATACTTAAAGCTATACCATCAGGCATCAATCACCGATTGTCATCAATTTCATCGGACAAAGAGGAATTCGTCAAAGCCGCCGACATATACCAAAAACACTTGATGAAAGCGGCTATAAATACAAGCTAACATACGACGAATCAGCCAAAACTAAACAGAACAGCAGAAGAAATCGTTCCCGTAACATCACATGGTTTAACCCCCCATATGATAGTAACGTAAAAACAAACTTGGATAAACAGTTTCTCAAAATTATAGATGAGTGTTTCCCGATAGGCCATGTTCTACGCCCGATTATCAACAGAAACACTATTAAAATATCATACAGATGTATGCCATCCATGCAAAATGTAATTGACTCGCATAACGCTTCAATCAAACAAGTGCGCCAGACCGGAGATACATGTAACAGGTGTAATTGCCGAAACAAAGATCAATGCCCGCTCAACGGTGAATGTCGCGCCCACGGAATTGTATATTTAGCTAGAGTCAGAGCCGATAATGGACAAGAAGAGAGCTACGTAGGACTAGCAGACACCGAGTTCAAATTAAGATACGCCAACCACACTCATTCATTCCGTAATTCCACGAAAAAGAATACCACCGAGCTCAGCAAATTCATATGGACATTGAAAGACAAAAATATTGACTACAAAATCAAGTGGCAAATTTTAGGAAAAACATCATCATACTCAAACATTTAAAAAAAAGTGCAACCTTTGTATTCTAGAGAAATTCTTTATAATATGTCATCCCGAAAAATCTTCATTGAATAAGCGTTCAGAACTTGTCAGTACTTGCCGTCATTCCCATAAATTTCTATTTACTCAATCCTGTGTGTAATCATGCTTAGCAACTATCCAGTACGTTTCTGTGTAACATATTCTCAGCCACGCGGATGTTTTTCGTTAGATGTCATTTTTCTCCCGACGAGTGAGGGGAAACCATCCCCTTACGAAACAGCCTGTAGAGAAATAAATGTTATGTGATTGAACTCCATCTGATCGTCAATTTATATATATATATATATATATATATATATATATATATATATATATATATATAGATGGATAGATAGATAGATAGCTAGATAGATAATCTGGTTGTTCGTGTCGTTGGTCATTATATTGTATTTAGCAAAACGATCAATGAAAAATATCAAAACGAATAAATACATATAGAAATTCATATTTATACTATCACATACTCCCCTGGAAAATTGTTAATCTGTCCTCAGATTACAGAAACATCACATCTAAAAACAATAAATACATATAGAAATTCATATTTATACTATCACATATATATAGATAGATAGATAGATAATCTGGTTGTTCGTGTCGTTGGTCATTTTAGTGTTTTGTATAATGTTTTGTATTTGACCTTGTATCCATGTTGTGGATCCGACACTTTAAAGTATCGGGTGTTGTTGGAACTTTAGTGCTTTATATATATATATATATATATATATATATATATATATATATATATATATTCAACTGTATTCTTCTACATAACACTATTACAAGCAATGCGTATTTATCACTGCATAAATCCACTACGGGGTCAACAGAGGTCACGGCTGTGCGTATGAACATTTGTTAAAAGTAGGTAATAGGTACTACTTTACTAAGGCAATACCAGACCTGGGGTCAATTACTTTAAAATGTAATGCATTAAATTACATTTGAATTTTCACCATTACAATTACCATTACTTTCATTCATATAAGTAATTAATTAAATTACAATTACTTTGCTAAAGTAATGAATTACTTTACACATTACAATAGGGGGAAAATACAAAAAAAAATTATGAGCACAATTTATTTTAAGTTAACTTTTAAATCAGATTGTGAATAAATTTATTTATTATTTTACACATTGTAGTTGCATTTTATCATCTGACATCATCAGATTTCAAAAGTATTGTCAGTCAGAGAGTAGCGTTCTGGTCTGAAAACTTTGCCTGCAATGCTGAAAAGTCTTTCCACAGGGGCAAGGGAAAAGAAAAACTTAGATTATTTCATGAAATAAGAAATGATATGTAATGCCAATGTAATTGAAAAGTAATGGTCATTACTGGCATTTTTATGAAAGTAATGCATTACATTACAATTACTTGTAATTCAAAAATTGGTGCATTACACATTTCACCCCATTACTTTAAACAAATGTAATGATTACAATGCATTACCATTACCCCAGGTCTGGGCAATACACATCTAGCAATCGCTCTCACTTAATACAGAAGTCTATCAATAGATGAAATGAACATCACAAAATGTATTTGTGGTTTTATTTGTATCTAAGCAGTGGATTTTCATCAATAATTGATAAAAGCATTTCTGTAAACAATGTCTTTAGTTACTAATGTATGTCTAAACTTTCGTCTGCTACAACTTCACCTTGGTCATCGGTGATGCGGAATTAGACATTAGGCTTTAGCAAAAATGTCATTTACAGGATGTATGGCCGATAAGTCGTCAAAGTGCATTAAGACCTACACCCCACTAACTCCGTGCCACAGCAGCCATAAAAGGTGATTTATGTTTATCAGCTTCTATTACCCAAACTCTGCTCACCGTAGCTCGTTTTTGCTGTCATAAAAAATCTGAACAAAGAATGATTGAGATTGAAAATTTGTCATTTATTACAATACCAAATGACGAAAGAAATCTTCAACATAAGATTTTGGGGGAAATCAGATAATACATTCTACATGAAAGTACCTGCAAAGCTAAATTACTCAAAGTCTGATTTCCCCCAAAGAAGACAAAATAACTTAAATAATGCTACGCTATAAGATGACAAATAAAAATTCATCAAAACAAACCCAGAGCAAAAAGATGGCGAACAAATAAGGCCAACCCAAATGATTAAAAGCCTATATAAAAAGATTGCATAGCACCGGAGTAAACCTCCATATTGAGGACGGAAAGTTGGGGTGGTGGAGGGTTGAATAAAATGAAAAAACTTTGATCCGCTTTACAATTTGTATTCACTGAATCCCATGTATATGAAAAGGTTAACGTGTGCAAAACACAAGCTATCGCGTGCCTATCCAAGCCATTGATTGGCTAACAAACTTGAGGCCCCCAACGGGGTAAAGTTATACGAGGTCCCCAATAGGGCAAATGACACATATATACGCTTTAAACATAAATGCTATTATGTTCCATAATATTGATTTGATGTCAGTTTTCAAGTTTATGGCGGGGCATTGAAGCGAGGCGTCGTTAAAAACCTATTACAGAAATTTACCAACTCAAAAGAAGCGTTCAGTGAGTTGTCAACAATTACATATCCAAATCCAAACCGTCCCTTACCTTCGTACACTTCCACATTCTTCTCTATGATGTTTAGATCTTTCCACAGGTGCTTGTGGACAGGACTTCCGGTACCCCCTTCTTTTATTTTTAAATGTTCAATTCCTTGGGTATTTCGGACGTATTTTTGATAAAATATGTAACTTCAGAGTTTATCTATTTCAATGGAATACACAAATCTCGCATAGAACCCGTTTTTAAAAATGTCATATCACCGATCATAATATATGAACATATTATGATCGGTGATATGCCATTTTTAAAAACGGGTTCTATGCGAGATTTGTGTATTCCATTGAAATAGATAAACTCTGAAGTTACATATTTTATCAAAATTACGTCCGAAATACCCAAGGAATTGAACATTTAAAAATAAAAGAAGGGGGGTACCGGAAGTCCTGTCCATAAGCACCTGTGGATCTTTCCGGAGATTCATCTGAGCTGCGTCCTCTGTCCTTTCTATAAATGATTCGCCAACACCTGACGACTGCCGCCCTGTTTTTCATTTTTCTCCACCTCAGTCTTCTTAACTCCATAATATCCACAGAATATCTTTCAAAGTCGATCTTCAACGTCTTCTCTTTTCAAAAGTAAAAGCGCATCACAACTGTAAGTGTAACCTTGCGCACCCCCGTTTAAATCATACCTCCCCCCTAAAATTAGACATATGGAAGAGTTTTCCATTATATACTCCCGAGTTAATGAATATGTATATGTTGATATACTTGCTTTTTAGCGTCTTAATAATTAAAAACATTTCTTCATTTGATGGAACTTCGTTTTGTGTTTTGTGTTTTCGTCATTTTGAAAATATATGACGCTTCGTTGTGCAGGTCAACAATGTGAAATATATGGAAACGTGTTGTTAACACAATACATCAATGTTACCGATCAAAAATGTAAATATAATTAATAAAGTATCATTTAAAAATATTTATCGGGATATAAATACGGGTTTGTACGTGATCAAATTTTCCATAAAGCCCGAATCCCGATAAACATTTTTAAATGATACCTTATTTTTTAATATATATATATATATATATATATATATATATATATATATATATATATATATATATATAAGCACTGAAAAGGCCACGACACTGTTGGTTATTTAAAACTCAAATTTTCGACGCAACTCGCGTCTTTATCAAGAGACATATATTACATAAACAAATAACACACTCCACGAAAAACAACAAGTATCAATAAACTACATTGGTAACAAGAATAATACACTGTTGTACTGGGTGATAATAATGGTGGTTTTGTTGTAAAGCTTGTTTACTGGGTGATGAAAATTATGCTTTTCCTCTTTTCAAAAGTGCTTTTATAAATTTCTTTACTGGCCTTGTATCATTTCAGATCCGACACTTTAAGAAAGTAGGGTGTTGTTGGGTTTTTGTGCTTGTCGAGCGGTCTAGCGCGCTGGTCACATACTGCTAGGAAATTTTTTCTGCAGATCGTGAGTTCAACCCCGGGTAGGGGCGGAAGTGGGTATCGGCAGTTATGTTCATTTAAGAGTCCATTGCTATTTATGTGCTTTATATATATATATATATATATATATATATATATATATATATATATATATATAATTTAACATATAATCACTGTGATGTGTTGATAATTTTCTTTTTTTAAACACCTCATACATTTGTAGTGTATGGTAGGGCATCAACAGGTTGGGAATACTTCCCCTATTATATAACGAGATATTCTCGTTAAAACGCTATCATCCCTCTCTAGCGAGAGTAAAGATATCCCGTAAATCCGAGGAAAACACCCGTGGAACGCATCTCTTTATTTCTCACGTGAAAAGAGGAAATAGTGCTGAAATGTCTAACACTTCTACAAATATATTAATCAAAATAAAAACACCCACGATGTGTATTGGATTTCAGACTGCTTCCCTCTTACGCAGAGACTTTGATATGCAAATTCCAGGTTTTTTGCTGGTACATCGAGTTAAAAAATTCTCCTACCGTCTCTCCAATCACTTCTGCTTGTTACGTTTGCCGAGACTATGTCTTCTTGAGCTACATCACGGGCCACATTATCGACGTAAACATGATAATCAAGGGGGTTATATCGGTTATCACAGGCCTTTCAATCGTTTCTTTAAACTTTTCTTTTCCGCAGAGCATGAATTTGTTTCAACCGCAATGCTTTAATAAATTTCCTTCTCATTTCTTGCTGCCATTTCTGTTTTTGACGTTTGGTATATAATAGTACGTGAACCAATACCGGAGTTCGATCCGGACATGACGTCACGCTACAAAACCCCCAATTTATGTCTGTTGCTTGCATATCATTAGGCGATCCATTGTGATAAATAATTCAAATGAAATATCTGTATTATAATTGATAATTTCCGTCTGGTGCATACCTTTCACATATCTCCTAGCGTCCTTTGGTTTAGAACATTTGGCTAAGTCCAACACTTGTCTTACATATGTATCTATGCCCGATGACTTGTAGAATGTTTTCTAGCTTTTGCAAGTGAGCATACTGTTTACCATCTGTTTCTTCTTTGTGTACGGGGAACCTTCTCGTTGTTAGTTAGATCGGGAAAGCGTTTCCTGTGTTTATGCTATGTATTATTGCATTTTTTCAAACACATCACTTGATATGACAAATTGAAAAGCAATCACTATACTATGGTATTCAATGTTCTGCTTACATTCATGTTAAATGTCGCTGTTTTCCTCTAGGCTATCACACATGGTTGCTTGTCATTTTTGTCGGCAACACAATCTATAGAGTGTTAAGAAAGTTCGTTCCATGATTCACATCATGCCTAAACTTATTTATAAACAACTCATATACAAGTTTTTATGTTTTTGATAACCAGACAGTCCACCTTTGTTTTTCAATACATTTTTAATTCTGTTTGGCATTGAATGAATTAAAGAAATCAAATGTTTCTGAGGTATCTCCCTCCATACACGTTGAAGACGGCTGCGTAATTGGCTAATTGTTGTTGGGCGCGGATCCTTGTATGCCTCACTGTCCAGAATACTCCACAGATTTTATATACAATTTAGGTCTGGGGAATTGCCTAGCCATTCTTCTTTCGAAATAAAGTTTGGTAAATTATGTTCACACCAATTCTGTGTTAGGAGGGCAGTGTGAGGTGTCGCTCCATCTTGAACAAACGTAGCGTGTCCTGGATATTGAACCAACTTTCGTTCGTCAATCCATAGGCATATAACAAAGGGACCGCTGACTTCTTTTCGCGCCAAATTATCTTCCTGTTTTCACAGCGCCCTCACCGGGAGTCATAAGCGAAACTTCCTGTTATAGAAATGGCATGTAGTGACGAAAATCTGGGTGATGTTTTCAAGGTATAAATGTAACCAAAATCATGATCATAACCTGTATATTTCATTTTCACGGACGCAAAAGAATAATAGAAATTGCAACGCTCAACCATACCATGATATGGCGATAGAAAGTATTTTGAGATGGTATCTAAATAGGCCTAGCCTAGTTGAAAAGTTCACGAACGAACTACCGGGCTGTAGGTAATACAAGACATCCCCGGTATCGTAATCATAATTACACAGCATATCTAATTAGCCAGTCTATATTTTAACCATGCACATATACAGAACGATATATCTATGAATACAAGACGCAATATCATGTCACTCCGTGCAGGGGGGGGGGGGGGGGGAGCGGTACGCAAAATTGCAGAAGCCTGCCGGCGTTAATTTGTATTAAATTGTTCTTTTTACATTATTGTCATTGGCTCAGGATATAGGAGATGATACTTTTGAGGAACTTGACACGCCAACAGCTCGAGAAAAGATAAAAATTACATGTTTTATCAGAAGACTTGAACAACAAAGTCATTATCCAGATTAAAATTGAAATGACTTTGCCCGAGGAAGTAAAACAACCTCTTGAATCTATTAGTGGTAATTTGCATTTATTGTGTCTACATGTATTTGTTGATATTGCGAGATTTCTGTTGTGTTATTTTTTGGGTTTTTTCCCTTCTTCCAGGTTTCATCTGAACTTTGTTTTTGTTTTTTATATGTGGTAGCCGAGAAAAGTACACAAATTGACTTCATATTTAAATTGTCAATTTTGTCCTTTGATCACTGACTGCAATTTGTATACTTCATGATGAGGAATGGTTACAAATTTGAATGATCAACATAGTCTGGTCCAAGGGAATGTGAATAATAACATTCAGGAAATGACAAGTCTGTATGCAAGGTGAAGATAACGAACAGTGATCAATCTCATAACTCCTACAAGCAATACAAAATAGATAGTTGGGCAAACACGGACCCCTGGACACACCAGAGGTGGGATCAGGTGCCTAGGAGGAGAAAGCATCCCCTGTTGACCGAGTTGAAATGATTAAAAACACTAAAATCTTTCTTGTTATACTTATATGAATTATATACAATATGAATGTAAATATTTTACAAATAATTCATAGAAATGTCAAACAGTTATAAACATTGATGTTATTGAATGAAATTAACATAACAACTGTCCTTTACAGCTGCTGACTTGGTTCCAGCTCTTCAGCAGTTAGAAAACATCATAAAGATAGAAGTATTCTCAAGCGCAGCCAAGGAAAAGGCCTAGCATAATCCCCATCTCATACAGCCAGAGGTTATGCAGAAACTCCAAAAAGTTGTAAACAAGCAACAATTGTCAGTTTTCATATCGCTTAGAACAGCTAAAGAAATTATTAGAGAGAATACACCATCTTCAAATTCTTCTGTAAAAGTAGACACCAAAAATGTCCTGAGAATTGGGGAGAGAAATATTATTGCATACATTGCAGGCTTTGTATTGTTTTGATGCAAACAAAAATTGTCCTCTTCTTTTGATGTCAAAAAATATATAAACAAACTCATTGACACAGACGGAAACACTAAATTTCCATAAAATTCAGAGGTGGTCTAACCCAGCCCTCTTCTGAAGCGATAGATTTCTTTGTAGTTTTGGAACTTGTATTTAGAAATCCATGCACAGCAGTGTCAGTTCCAACACTTCACCAATACAATTTGTCGAGAAAATGATGCTATGTCCATGTTCTATGATTGTATTTATCATTCAGAATCAGATGTGGTAATGCAAGAGAAATTATTTTTCACAATGCTATCAATATTTCACAGAGTAAGATGTCATGCTAGGTACAGACAACTAATGGAAAATTACTACTCAAGAACAACATCTGCTAGCAAGCAAAAAAGCTCTACGCAAATGTATTGACTGATTAACATTGATTTTGAAATACAAAAATAATCATGCAATTTTGTTAGTGTGTTTATTACAGCTAAGTTTTCATGGACTATTTGTTATAACAATGAGTCTTTTCCCCCCCGTCCTTTCTGCAGTATTTCCTTTGGGCACAAAGTTGAAGGCTAAGCTCCTCTGAACTGAAGTTGGTTTTCTTGGTAACTATAAAACAGAAAACAAAACAGCAAATGTTTCAAAGTTCAACAGTAACAACTACTAATATACAAAAACTGCTAACAAGCAAAGGCACTACATGTATATGTTGACCAGATATTATAATTTCTTTTTGTTCCCCAATTTAAAAGTGCTCCAAATTACACCTACAAATCCCCTTTAATGTACTGCATTCAACATCGATGTGACCAATGTCGTGTATTAAATAAAAATAATGAGCTATAAAACAGTTTTCTTTGATTCACTGTAAATTGAAAAAATTACTGAACACTCGAGTCAAAGTAATGTAAACATATACTAGCAACATCACCCATTTTTTTTTTAAAAATTACCCAAAACAATAAAAATCAGGTGCAATTACCAATTTTGAGTATGCTGATTTCAAATCTGGATTCCTTTTACTACAATTTCTTATAGAAAATGAGGTATAGTGTCTTAAACACCCCTACCGTCAGGTTGCCAAAAACGGAAAATGTTTCATTTCGCATCAAAAAGTGACCCAACTTTATTTCTTGAAACACCATTACCCAAAACAATAAAAAGCAGGCGTAATTACCAATTTTGGGCATGCTGAATCCAATTCTGAATTCCTTTTACTCCACTTCCTTACAGAAAATGAGGTATAGTGTTTTAAACACCCCTACCGTCAGGTTGTCAAAAATTGAAAATGTTTCATTTCACATTAAAAAGTGACCTGAAAGTTATTTCTTGAAATAAGGCATACAACATAAAAGGAAAAAAATTAATACTAAATTGTTCCATGAACATTGTTAGTTGTTTTGGAAACAATATATCTCACCTCTGGACTTCACAGATACAGGAAAGGAAGAGGAATACGGAGCGGATCAACATTCTTAAATTTAATCAGATTGGGCCATAGCCTAATGAACTGATGAACAGGAGCAAAATTAAAAGTAATAGGAAAACTGATTTATTAAACATCAGCAAGTCTTTTCCGAGAACTTCTGGTAGAGCTGTCGGGGGAGGGGGGGGGGGCTGAGTTGCATCATCAGAATTTACCGAAACAGTGGACTCTCTGGCCAGTCTGGGGGCTGAGCTAGTTGCATCAGAACTGACAGAAACAGAGCTCTCTGGCCAGTCGGGGGGCTGAGTGGTATCAGAATCTATCATTTATTTATTTTTATTTTTTCAAAATTCAGAAATTTAAAAACTGCATGATCAGATTTTTTTGTAACACTAATAATTAATGTCCCTTTATTGCGATGACTCTTCAAGTACAAACCATGATATTAAAAAAAAATGAAATGAAATGATAGATGAATAAATAAATAAAATATTTGTAAGTTACTTTATTTATCTGTAAGTAAGTCACTAATTAAGTGTAACTAGTGGCAGTGCAACTTGCAAGTGAAAATCGCATCATCTGTAGCTTATGACCCCTTTTGCCTTGCCTTGTAATTAATATTGTTGAAAATTTGGCAAATAGCATTTTTAACCCCCCAGTCCATACCCCACTTTTCTTTAAACGCTAAAAATCCAGGTAATTCAGTGAGGAAGAAATGTCACTACCATATTTTGAATTTCCTCTAGACTATATCAAATTAAATACCGCACTGCTATCAGTCACAGATTGACATTGGTAGGGGTATGGGGACCTGGTCTGTGAGTGTGATGGAAAAGATTCTGACGAAAATAAAGATTCACTCATCATTCAGAAATGTATAAACATTGTATCATTGTATACCACCGCTACGTTGTGAGTACGTTAATAATGGGAGTTATCTTTCCTTGGATATCTAAATCAATCAAATACTATATGAACACGGGCAATTATCGTCCATGTTTGACCTCAGTATAATTTATTCATGCATAAAATGTATTAATATGTCACGTTTTGTTGCGTATTTCACCGTTAAGTAAATGTTTACATATACTCGCTCTGCTTAATCGCTTCAATCTCAAAGGGATTTTCTGGAATGTGCCTAATCACGTGAGATACGCTAAATATAGCTATTTTAGATCCGAACGACCAACTTCGCATCATTCGTATGCTCTAGGTTTATCCATACTAGCCCGTAAAAAATAGGGTGGAACCTCGTCCCACTTTTCCTGTAGAAATAAAAATAGAACATGACGCGCCACCTAGCGAGCGTGGTTGTTGCTACATATACAAGAGGTTTCACAAGCTATTTTCAACCCTCCCCCATCTTAGATCCAACATAACTTTTTCGAAAATGATTGGATCCTCACTTTCCCAAAATGAGCACATCCACAAATGACAATGAAGCATTGCACATATTTTCAAGTGTATCTGATAAGTTGTACAGGAGGAGAAGCATTTTCAAGATCTCAAACAGACGGACAGAAAGTACAAAAATAATGTCTTCCCCCAGAAGAGGGGAGGGGAGACATAATTAACATTGATTTTCAAATACAGAATTAGATATATATACAACTTTGTTAAGTGAGCTTCTTTTAGTTATGTTTTAAGCGTTTTAAGGGACTGTTTGTTATGACAATGAGTCTTTTTTCTCCTGCCCTTCCTGCAGTGTTTTCTTTGGGTACAAAGTTGAAGGCTAAGCTCCTCTGAATTCGAGGCTGGTTTTCTTGGTAATTGTAAAATAAGTAGTAGGTATGTCAAAGTTCAACAATAGCTTTTTATAATATTTACAAGAAATTTTATAATATTTACAACAAAAAGCACCATGCAAATAAATTGACTATTTAACATTGATTTTAACTTTTATTTCAATTACAGATTAGAAAGTTAAAAATAAGAATTGCAAAATACCCTAACTGGTGAATTGTTGGGTTGTCATGACGAGTTTCCAATCCTCTGTAGGGACCAAAGTGCTCTTCAAGTGAGTCCCGACAGAAGACATTGCTGAAAATATATGGCACCTCCTGTTGAAGCAGGTATCTTGTTGCCTCAATGAAGAATTTCACTGAAATAGATAATTGCACATAGATTAGGTTAGGTGCGCAACTACATGCAATAGTGTAACACAATTAAACTAATCCTATACCTTACCTGTCATGATAATGTCCTCATGAGTTTGATACGAAACGAAGATTTTGTTCTGCTCCGTCTTCTTATAGACTGGTCGGTACCTCAAAGAAATGAGCCACTGATTGAAATATTCTAAGAATTCATCCTCGAGGAACTGCAAAATTGATACATATATTATCAATATAAATGCGTTATTCAAGGTCCCTTCATATTTTCTGGTAGTAACTTCCACTGATTGAGTTATTATTACCTGGAATCTTGGGTCATTTTGTGAAGTGTAGGGTGCTACATCTGGTTTTCTCTCGAATAAAGACTCCCTCAATGACCGCACATTCAGGCAATCAAAACATCGGTTCACCAAACCAAACAACCTAGCTGTCTCCGACACCTCTGGGCCATAATAAGCACGCATGACCTGTGCCACAGAGTTACTTAAAACCTAATAACACAATTGTGCAGATTACAGTATGAAAATGAAAACATTGATAACTTGTATAGATCTGCATTCAATCTGGGTTTTTCTCTCTCTCCATAAGTTTTGCGCATGAATATAACAATTTTGAATTCAAGACATTATGCATTTACATGTATTCTTAATTGTCATTATGCAAATGCTTAGGAAATATTTGTTTGGGGATTTCTTTTTAAAATATGCAATGGACATCTTACATTTGCAACTTCTGAAAAGTTTTAAAACTCAAATATATTTATTAAATGATGCACACTTCACTATATTGAATCATTACCTGAACTGCCAGTTTGACAGACATGGTGGAAGATGGTGTCAGGTACATATGATCATGGGTTAGTTTTGTTCTGTACAACTGGCCCCTTGTGTCATCATTATAAATATCCATCACATAAGACCACAGAATAAACCGACCATTATTCTGTTTAAAAATGTATACACATGTCATAAATGCAAAACTGAATGTAGGTAAATTGTGTGGACATTCAAAAACTTGTATGATGTTTAAGCACTTAAAAAAGGTATATTTACTTAACCAGAGGTACCTTGATCCACCTGTCTTTGATCTGTAGACATTGTTTCTTATTGTCTTCACAAGGTCGGGAGCATCAGACATAAAATAAATATATCTGTCCTCCTCAGTGAATACATTCCTTGTTTTGCAGACAACTGGCTCATTTCCTACTCTGTGTATTCGATTCAACCTCTGATTAGCAGAGGCTTTATCAGTAGTTGATGTTATGACCTGAATATGATAAAAAATAAATCATCCTCAGATATCTGGTGCATTATGAGACACATTTTTAGTGGGATGAAAACTAATGAAATATAAACTGTACCATTATTGCAGCAATGATCTTCAGCTAATAGTTATTTTATTGGTCTGGTATTTAAATTGGTAGTCGTATTTAAATCAAAGTATAAACATGCAAAATTCCATACTTTCAGTCCACTTATCATTTCTAAGTATACCACAGCACTCCAAAATGAGGATATAATTCGTCGGCAGTGGAAGTTCTGGTAGGAAAACGGCCAATACTAATTTTTATGTGGGAATTAATGCCAACAACCATGAAAACCAGCAGATGGGTTGCAATTTTCATTGACTCATCCTACAATATACAAAAAAATTCAATGAAAGGGAGAATGGAAATGAATTTGATGATGTGCTAGGAAAAGATAAACAAAAATTAAGATTTTGTCCCCATATCTTACTTTCAACTTACACCCGTACTTTATATACATTTAAATATTATGTATGATATTTACCTCGTTGAATGTCCAAGTATCTGGATTTGTGAACCCTATGACTTGGCCACTCCGTCTGTCATACACCAGGTCGGACTTTATTTTCATTTCGTCATGAAGGAGAGCAACAAATCTCTTCTCGGAGGGAAGGTCTGCTGCTATCTTTCTTAGTTCCTGTAAAGTATATATGTTGACTTTGTATTTCATATTAGAAAATAAACAAATGTCCCCTGTTTACAAAATATTCCTTCAAAAGTCGGTGATCTAATTGAGTTCTTATAGTTTTTAATTTGTAAAATCAATATCAGAATAAATCATATTTGAAATAAATTAAGTGAAAATAACCCAAATCATTGATTTGGTGTCTACTTGCTCAAAACATACCTCAAACACATGTGGTTGAAAGCCAGTTGCTGGTGTTATAACATTGGTATAATCCCTCAATGTTGATTTGTTTGGCGGTTTTAAAACACCAGATTCTCTAATGGCCTCATATGCTCGAGAACTTTGATACTGCAAGAAAATGGCAAATCGTATCATCATGGGATGCCACCTCATACCCTTTGGATTGGATTGAAATGCCCTTTTCTGCTCCTTCCAAAACAATTCCAAAAAGTTGTCTTCTGGAGGATTGTTTTCTATTGAACAATAAAGTCACTCTCCCACTTCATTTGTTACTGTCTCCGTCATACCTACATTAAATGAACAAAAGAAGAAATTTCATTAAAAGTTTTTTAAAAAAATGATTAAACACATATACTGTAATCTGCATACTTCTAAGCTAAATCAAGACAATATTCAGTATAATTTTGGCACCACCCTACAATTAAAACCCTTACCACTGGGATCATGAAATTCACAATTTGGAAGAGGCCTTTCTGCTCCACATCAATGCATTTGATTTTTTTTTAAAGATTGTGTGCACGTGATTGTAGAAAAAAAGGATTTTTTTTACAACTGGTCAATTATTGCCCCATGCACCCCTATGACACCAGGGGTGCAGGAATCCTGAAACTTACAATTAATATCCCCCGTCCCAAAGATGCTTCATACCCAATTTGAAAAAAATACGTAGTAAAATATTCAATTGTTAGAATGACGACAGACACTGACCGATTGCTAAACTAACACTTGAAGTATTAAATTAAGCAATGAAGCTAATTGCAAATTATCATAATGTTTTGAAATCTGTATATGTAATATTTTCCCTTAATGATTAAGATAGACAAGTTTATAAGTACCATTGGTCAGAGGTTGTATTTGAGTTTGAATCTCTCTGAAACTTTATATCTATATGCCTTGACTTCCTTAATCAAGTCCTCTTTGGACAGGCGAGAGAGTGGTGTTTTGGGGTGAACTGTGATCTGCATGGTATATGATTTTCCATCACTAGCGCTCCCACGTAAACGAGTACAGGCTGAACAGAGGGGTGTGGATGCATCTGAGACCAAACCGCCAGCACATCTTTGCGATCTATTAATAATACACGTACATGTATATAATCTGTCATTTAAAATCAGCATATAGATCACCACCTGCTTTGATTTTCAATTTATTCATCCAATATTGAATGAATTTTACCTAACAACAGTTTCCACTACAGGTTTATCATTCCTCACAACAGTAGAAACAAAAATGTGTAACACTTTTCCTTATAACTACCATCAGGTAACCCTGCATACTTTCTGATGTTGTCAATTTCTTGGAGGAATTTACTGATGGAATCTTGCTTAAAATTGGTTCCTTATTCTTCACAAGTACCTCTACATTAATATAATTCAATGTAAAACTTATACGGTACCAATTTTGATGCACCAGATGCGCATTTCGACAAATAATGTCTCTTCAGTGATGCTCAACCGAAATGTTTGAAATCCGAAATAACTATGAAGTTTTAGAGCTAAATATAGCCAAAAACAGCGTGCCAAAAAAGTGGAACCAAATTCGTCCAAGGATAAGAGCTATGCATGAGGGAGATAATCCTTAATTTTGAAATGAATTTCTAAATTTTATAACAGCAATTAAATATACATCCGTATTTTCAAGCTAGTAACGAAGTACTTAGCTACTGGGCTGTAGAGACCCTCGGGGACTAACAGTTCACCAGCAGAAGTAATGTAAGTTAAAGTAAATCAAATCATGTGATGTAAAATGTTCATGCAATATACAATCCATTTGCTGAATATTACTATTCATACATTGCATTCCTAGAAAATAAATATATTTCATGTTACTAGTGTTGGTAATTTGGATTAATTGTTTATCAACTTGTTTTTACCCCCAAATCGGACAATGCCATTTAAGTTAATGTCTACTGTGATTGTCTTTTCCAGTGATCTTGATGTCTGGTCATACATTCCAAAAACAAGGATGTTGTCATCTGTCTTCAGAATACTCCAGCTCATTTGGAACAATCGGACTCAAGATTACGCAATGGGCGAAAAAATCCGAGAATCTCGAGAGCAGTCAGCGGTCCCTCTGTTACTGGTATATGTCTATGGTCAATTCTACAACTGTTTTTCTGTCGATTCAGAGAAGGTTTCAGTTCTTTTTGAAGAATCTTATTCACATAATAATCAGCATTAATAGTTTTGCCGGCTGGAACAATGTGAAGTTTGGACAAACACTGAACTCCCATTGCACCCCATATCATAACTCTAGCGCTTGACTTGACACAGCTTACGTCTGGAACCTCATCTGACTGGGATCCCCCATACAACATCGTCCTGTCGGTTCGGAACATGAAACAACTATTTTGTAGATTCATCACTAAATATGTAGTTTTCCCAGTCTTCAGCCGTGAAATGCTTGTGATCACGAGAAAATTTCAATCTCTTTTGCCTTCGTGTTTTTGTTGTTGGTTTTTTTTTTTGTCAGAAGTTGATTTCTCGATCTTTTAAATGCCTTCCATTTTTTAACTTTTCGCAAATAATTATAAACAGTTACATGAGTTCTTAAGTTCCTTGCTGTATTTTCTTGTTGATTTTCCTCTTTTGTAGTTTATGTTCTCCATTTTTTCTTTACCACCCTCACCATTTTCGATAGCCGACCGGATCTCGGTTGATCGGTTAGTTGTTTATTTTGCTCTCGCCTTCGTCTCCACTTTGTTACCCATCGCTCACTTTTACATAGTTGCTTAGCCATATCCTTCACACTTAATCCTGCATCTAATAAAGCCAAAGCTTGAGCTCGTTCATTAATTGTGTCGACACTTGTACAGGACGTCTGCTTTTTCAATGAACTCGGCATATTTTTTTCATGACGTAATAGACATTGTGTTTACATCACTCCATAGTAACACAAAAGAGTGCACATAGGGATTTAATGGGGGAAAAATTCTAAAGTGTTACCAATAAAATTTGAAACAAAAATATTTCGTTTTTTTATTTAATTTTTTAATTTTACAAACGTAACGAATTTTCTTAACACCCTTTATCACTCTTATAACGCTGTTGAGATAAGCCTTTTCGCTTTATAAATCGCATTTGCACCTGCTGAAGGACTCATAAATGTACAAACGGCCTTCCAACCAAACACATGTTTGGATGCTTACTCCTTTTAGACACCTTATTTCACCTCGGGTGTGTCCAAATGTCCGTGTTTATCCGACTCTTACTTTTGCATCTTTAAAATAGGATTGATGACATTGATCACCGTTCGTTAACTTTTTCATAGAGGCTTTGTGAGTCTTCCGATACGATGTATCCTCTGCGTGATCGGGAGATAAACTATTCAGTATTTTTTCGTATCAACTATAACTGTTTTAAAAGCAATTATTTTGTTTTCAAAAGAATATTTAAACTTGACATTACACCACAAAATTTGTAATTGTAATTATTTTTTCTATATAATTTCCGCATAAGTAATAAAACTATGCAATGGTATTGACCGTGTGCGGTAGTGTAATGAATGTCGGTATCAATTTTCGATCCCGCTGCGAATTCAATGCCAAGACAATACACCTAGAAAATTGTCTGCTCCTTTGCCAAGCGCCCGTCAGCGGAAATTAAAGTCGGGGGGTCTTTCGCACATGATAGGGAGATCACGTTAGATCACGATAAATGATCCTCACTGCTACAGTCGTAAGCGCCATAAAGAGATCAACATTCGTAATGATCCTCACTGCTACAGTCATAAGCGCCATAAAGAGATCAACATTCGTAATGATCCTCACTGCTACAGTCGTAAGCGCCATAAAGAGATCAACATTCGTAATGATCCTCACTGCTACAGTCGTAAGCGCCATAAAGAGATCAACATTCGTAATGATCCTCACTGCTACAGTCGTAAGCGCCATAAAGAGATCAACATTCGTAATGATCCTCACTGCTACAGTCGTAAGCGCCGTAAAGAGATCAACATTCGTGGCACTTTACTTAAAGCTGGTGAGGTATCTTCATTAGTGAAGACATCAAACAGACACACAATGGTATTCACTGCCAATTTAATTGTATTCAACTTATTTTATTATGTCTCCTCCGAATTGTAGTTATATTAATATCTCTGATTTAACGTGGTAAAACATCAAAGTACTATTGACACTCAAATTTTGCCGTGGATATTTCATGCATTATATTATACTTTTGATGCTGGCACCTGAATTCCTGATTAAAAATAGCAGCTATCAATTCTACAATTATGATTAACTATATAAATTTAGAATGAGAAAGGTGCTCGATCTCATACATAGTATGAAGAGCAGGGAAAACAGCTGAAAATACATGGGATAAAATCAGGTGTCCAAGGAAAGTATCCCCTGTTGACCGGTATTACCTGCCGTGAGTCCTCTATCTTGATCCGGTGAACGGAATATATCATTACTTATTTTCCAATATATATGTACGAGAGAGAGAGAGAGAGAGAGAGAGAGAGAGAGAGAGAGAGAGAGAGAGAGAGATCTTAAATAGAGCATATCTGATCTCTTGTTCCTGTTGGTCAACCATGCCACCCACATTTTTGTGTTTTTGTAATAATATTCAATGCTCCATACCAAGTCTGAAAACCGACACACCGTATTCAGGAAAAGCGCGACACCCTTCCTTGATTGTTACCAATCATTGGTAATTATTGGTTTAATAAATAAATTAGAAATATAATGACACGGATACCCAACCATGAAGCTTGGACTTGGGGTGTACCAAGTTATTTGGTACACACACAAATCTTTTGTTCGAGGTGTGAAACATGTACAAATAAATTTTATCGAATAGATTTGTTCGAATTAATAGCACCGTCGATAGATGCCATACATTGTGAACGAGGTGATGTGAGTTGAAAATAATATATGCTAAGACTTTTTGGGGTTTTTTTATACCTAAGATACATTTTCATGAAAGATAGTCACGAGATACGAAAAGTCAAATAATTGGTTACGTACTCTTTATTTTTCAATCGTTATATAGGAGTAGAAATAAGTAGTTCGGGGAAATCGTAGAAATGTTATTATATCATACTATTTATGTACATGTATGCAAGGTGAAGATAACGAACAGTGATCAATCTCATAACTCCTACAAGCAATACAAAATAGATAGTTGGGCAAACACGGACCCCTGGACACACCAGAGGTGGGATCAGGTGCCCAGGAGGAGTAAGCATCCCCTGTCAACCGGTCACACCCGCCGTGAGCCCTATATCCTGATCAGGTAAACGGAGTTATCCGCAGTCAAAATCAGTGTGCCAAGAACGGCTTAACAATCGGTATGAAACACGTCAGACAGCATTTGACCCAATGCGAGGTTGTATTGTCGAACTAGATCGTTATAACGACCATAGAACTTGCGAAATGCTGACTTCAATCGAGACTGTTGAAATCCCTGCACCATCAATTTGTTTGTCAGTAGCTTACCTCGATTTAAAAACTGACTATACCCAGAACAAGCTCTTGCATATCGAATCAGTTGAGATATATAAGCACCATATGGAGGTGATAATGGAATATTGCTACACAAATATGGGAAGTTGACGATGAAGAAGCTGAAATCATCCCGTTTGACATACAGTTGAGTTGTCAGTTTGCTGTTAATGTCTACTTTCAATAAAATATCTAAGTATGAATCAGAAGTGGACGACTCTGTGGTGTCCTTTATTTCGAGCTCACAGGGATATATCAAATCGACATATGAATGAAAGCTATCATTGTTAATAGACAAAACGTCATCGATGTATCTAAAAGTCGAATTGAAGCGAGAGACTTTTTCTTCTCACGTAGAAGTTTTTGAATAAATTCTGCTTCATATGAATATAAAAACAGGTCAGCTAACAAAGGAGCACAATTCGTGCCCATGGGAATTCCAACAGACTATTAAGCCTGTTTTCAAAGGTTATATAAAATCGAATAATTGAAATTTAAAAGAACGTTCGATTTTATCTTTCAGGTTTAAATTGCTCCAAATGTGTAGATTTTCGGAACGTTAGAGTATTGAAAAACACGGTCCCTGGGTTTGATCTTGGTACTGTCCCGAAATTACCTTCTAATCCAAAGTGCGAGTCTGCAGTAAATGGATTACCGGTAGATGGTGTGGAATTGATTACCTGCCCTGAAAATTCATTACCATATGATGCCAAGGTGTACCGGTGTGTTGCATATAGTGGACAGTTAATTTGGTCTTCTGTCGTTAATTTTGGGAGCTCGTCAGGAGAAGGTAATATGATATATAAAATCTTAAAAATTATAATACATTGTATATCGCTCGAAAAGGTCTACATTTTACCAAACGTAATATTTCCATATTTCATTTTTATTCTACTATATTTAGTTGAAGTGAGTATTGATGGGACCTACAGAAGCTGCCTTCTTCAAAATGTTGAAGCGAGCAATTCTTGTGAGAATCAAAATTCTGAGCTTCCGAGTGATGATCCGTTTAGAGGCGTCGCCTTGAAAGGAGTACCAGTGGCTGTAAATTCCACCATCTTTAAAGGAAAGAAATGCGTATCAGATGAAGCAGGACGTTTTCCGCTGAATGGGAAGGACAATGGCAATGGAGCAATAGCTTTAAAACTGAATCTGAGTGTTTTCTTCAGTTTCCTTTCATTGACATATTTTATGTAGATGCAATAGAAGTTGGTCAAATGTTTTAACAAAAGAAAGGGATCTTGACACTCCCCGCAGATGCTAAAGACTTTCTACAGAACTGTTAATCTTGATATTCTCGATGTAACTCCAATTTTTGGTACAAAATCTAACTTCAAATTTTGTTGCATATTATTGTAACTATTAAAGCATCAATAGAGAAATACACATTACAGGAATTGTAGTTAATTCTTTATTATATATTACCCTGTCTTTGGTCGGAAGCTGTGTAAAACATGTGGGTTTTGAACATGGCATAAAGATTTTTCGTTTGTAAATTGTTTGATTATATCCAGTTATATCAATGTATTCTATCGCTGCTTTGCATTCTTTATCATAATGAATGAGATAAATCCAGAGCCTCACATATACGATTGTCACGTGCTTCCCGTGTATTTCTAAATATATGATAACTGTCTAGCAAGTTGACCCATTACTTCTATAATCTGTATTGGTAGATTGTTTGCTGACACTCAGTATACATATGTTATACTTTTTCATCTGTCAAAGTGTTACAAATTGTATTAAATTATTCACCCTTACTTCATGCATTTGTATGGATCAGAGGTTTTCCAACAATAATGGGTTTTTAAACAGTAAGAATTACAATTTTACTTGTTTCTCAACTGCGATCAACCAATGATTGCTCCGAAGAGGTGGTCTATCGAATAATGTTAGCTAATACAAGAGAGGGAGAGGAAAAAACAGTTAAATATTCTTAGTCGATGGCATTTTCCAAGTTAGGTGGAAAGTGCTTGTTCTTCAACAATTATTGACTTTTGATGAAGATGATAGATATCAATAGTCAAAAAATGTTATATCAAATGAGTTGAAGTTTGTAATTTTGTCTCCGGGAGTAAAACGAGGATATCAAACATATACAGAAGACATAATATCACCATGATGTTTATGATTTAAATGCAAAAAATTCATAATGATGAATGGCTTATAAGAACGACGTCACCATGACAAACGTCGTCAAAACGGTGAATAAATACATCGTTCTTCTCTCATGTAGAATTGCACAGTAAATATTTTATTTCCTTTGAAGGAGTTGTGTGTTGCGTTAGCTTTATAAATTATACAATCATTTGTGATAATGACTTCACATAACATTTAATGAAAATAACCAGTGATCGTGAATAACCAGGAATTATTTTCTGAATTGCATACCATTGCAACATGATATAGACTATATTTTTGTTGATTGACATTTGTGAAACTGTAATTTGAAATTAAATGCTACGTATTATTATTGAATAAAAATGATTTGATGGTGAATAGTTTTCTAGCTGGAGTTGGTCGCTTTGGTTGCTGAAATGATTGTGGAAGGTACCTGCAAAATCATAAACATTAAAGTGAAGGTTTAATCATTAACTGTAACTCCACACTCGCAGTTTTATCGGATAGAAGTATAAAATATGTATTTAGTTACATTCATTTGAGTTAAAATTAACAAATAATCAAATAAAATACATAGGTCATCACAATTTTTAAGATGTGAGAAGTATATAAACAGAATCATATATCACCGTCAGAAAATTGCAATTTTCCTTAAAGTGATATTATTGTAAATAATATGTTTTATGCATTTATATGTAACAATACACCGATACATTATTTTGCTGGCTTTGTGACGTAACAATGCACTAGTACATGTGTGACGTTAGATTATCTCTTGACGTAATAAATTACTGTATGACGTTATCAGTATATTGTTATTATCGTTAGACGTTTCACTTGTATTAAACGAATCATAAGAAAAGATAATCCTAAACCAAGTCTATGTACAATTTGATAAGAAAGTAGGATCTCCCTAATTGTTTATCTTGATATCTTCTTGTCATTAATAAATGACAGTTTTACAACTACAATAATTACTTGTTTGTTGAGATGAAAAATAACTAGCTGCGGGAAACATGTTTTAACTTCTAGATTTATCATATAGAAGGCATAAACAGTGTTATCAAAATTCCATACAAACTGGTTATGACGTTAAAGTAGCATTCATAACAATTTCATGAAACTGTATCTTCACAAAATTAAACAAAATGTCTGTAAGAAATAAAGGAAATCTATCGCATAATAGACTTGATAAAGAAATCAAAAGAAACAGAGTTATTGCCCTTGGATTCAATATTTTGAAACGTATCATTGATTATTCATCTATAACTTAAGACTTTTGAAACATTATATTTTTAACAAGAATGTTTACAATACCTATCGGAAAAGACTCCAAAAAAGTGTATGTTCCTATCATGCATAAATGAAAGGTGAAGATAACGAACAGTGATAAATATCATAACTCCTACAAGCAATACAAAATAGATAGTTGGGTAAACACGGACCAATGGACACACCAGAGGTGGGATCAGGTGCCTAGGAGGAGTAAGCATCCCCTGTGGACCGGTCACACCCGCCGTGAGCCATACATCCTGTTCAGGTAAACAGAGTTATCCGCAGTCAAAATCAGTGTACCAAGAACGGATTAACAATCGGTATGAAACACGTCAGACAACATTTGACCCAATGATAAGTTGTATTAACGAACTAGATCGTTATAACGACCATCGAATTTGCAAAATGCTGAATTCAAACGAGATTGTTGAAACCCCTGTATCATCAACTTGTTTGTCAGTAGCTTGCCTCGATCTAAAAACTGACTATACGCAGAACAAGCTCTTGCATATCGAATCAGTTGAGATATAAATCTATTTAAATCAATGATTTTGCAAAATCTGAAAACATCACAGGAGAGTGGAATTACTTTAATGATTAACAACGATGCTGATTGGATGAAAAATTCGTTTGATTTCTTAGTGAAAAAAATTCGTCCGGTGTTCATCTGCACTAAGCACCTGGGACTACTTTTCTCTGGAATGCGTCTTCCCTGTTCTATTTATAGAACGGAAATTTCCACACAAGTATTGTAAACGAAATGTATTAGTTCGATGTTGACAAAATAAACACAATCAACGATATGAATAAAATACAAATTATCTAAAGAAACAACACACTGTGACACATATATGCCTAGTGATGACGTGACAGAATAGTCAACTTGATGACGTAGCTTAGGACACTGATTGGTAGAATAAGACAGGTTGTAAACACGAGTTACAGGTATGTAGACCTATCGTCTGCTTTACGAGTTTGATAACATGATGGAGCATGCAGCAACTTTTGATCTGCGAGATATTAATAAAATTGAACTGCGTTATATGGGGCTTAGTCAAAGAGGGCAATTTTGATGAAGAGGTGTTGAGTTTTATACTTGATGTTGAAATGGAGCCGAGTCGCATTCCACCGTTCCTACGACACAACCGGTGTTCAACGTTTCCTCGAACGCAATGCAACATACATCCACTCACTACTTGTTCTCTTCCTTTATATCTAATGCAGCTTTTAACCATTGCACCTTTGATTTGGCGTATAATCCATTTAATTCTTCACAGTAAATCTAACTGGCCTGAACGCACAGCCAGTTTAGTTGTTGTTTTCATTGTTATGTATAGGTATTCCTACGCACCATTTCAAAAAAGTTAATTCAAGTCTTTTGATGAGAGAAACTATTTGTTTTTCTATTTCAAAAACATAATGAAATGATAAGAAATAAAACTTATAATTACTTATTTGATGCATGTATCAAACACAAAATTGAACAGAAAACTTTTTCATTAACACGTTACGCTTATTGATGAAGTTTTCCATCCAATTTTTCGTTTGATACATGCATCAAATAAAGAATTATAAGTTTCATTTCTTAAATCAGCTCAGAATTTAAGGTTAAAGATAAATTGTACAATGTCATTTTATGGTTGAATCATCGTAACCAACATTTGTATTCACAAATGTCCATAGATATTAGATATAAAATTTTGTTTGGTCGTGTATTTGAAAAGTGAAATCATACTACAGAAAATCATAGAACGAGTACTCCTTGCTTTGGCAAGATACATTCAGATGAAGTATTCGTTTTAATGTAATCATAGAGAAAAATAGACAAGAATAATTGGCAAATCCAGTACTTACACAACGTTTGCCTGGGAGTCAGGTTTACGAACATCCAAATAGTTTGACAACCTAGAATCAAAAGCAAAATATCCAACTATTATTAGTGTATACATGTACAATACCATTATATTTCTGATGTTTCTGCCTTTGATATCTCCTAATGAACGTACTGTAATTGGAAACAATGCCCGTATGAATCTTGATATAGTACGTCTACTTTATCGTCTGGGAATTGTGAGACAGAAATGAAAGTAGAATACAAATATAAGAAATACATTACATAAGTATTTGAAAATACACGAGTATATGAACTACAATGCTTTACGCCGGCATAGCTTTCATGAAACACTTACATGTTTCAAGAAGTACGCCGGCATAAAGCGTCGCATTTCATAACCATGTATTTTCAAAAAAGAAAATTTATTTTCTGTAAGGAATCATCGCATGTTTCCAAAACCCCCCAGAAAATTAATGTAATATTGCGATAATTAGCCACAATGCAGTTTTAAATTCATGCCCCATAAACAATTGCATCTGTAGGTAGAGAGTGACGTTGTACAGTGTTGTCATATGAAACCTTCTTTGATGAGCCGATAGTGAAATCATTGTTAGATATCTATAAAGAAACTTTAACATTTAGTCACCATTATATCATCATTCCGATGTGGATGTAATTCTCGATCCTTAACATCCAACTTTATATTGAAAACTAGAATGAAATCGGGTATTGCGAGTATCTGCCGTATGAACACTACTTGATAAGGTTATACCTTTAACATATTTTGTAATTGGCGTTGTGTTCACATGTATCCTAAATTGTGCAATAAACATTTTTTAATTAGAAAAATTATGATACATGTATCATCGTTGACAAACACTGTCATGAGTGCATTTCGGAAAGTAAAAACAAAATTACCAAATATCATATTTTAAGTAAAAATCACAATACATTAGATTTTCTTTAGCTATGAATCTGTTCTACACGTCATAAGTTAGTGGGAAAACAGCGTTATACTGTTTTTTGATGTTATAACTACATTTTCTAAAATAACTTCAACCACAGGTTGAAAGTATTGTTTAATTCAATTTAAAATGAAAACATCAAATGTGTAAATGGAAGTTCAATCAATTTCGATTTTGGATTCTTTTGTGAATCTCAAGTTAGTATGAATGGGAGCACAAGTATATTGTGTTATTAAGAGTTGATTTTTTACCCCCAAGATGCGAGTGCGTATTTTGTGACGAGCACCATAACATAATGCATATGAAGTCACTGTGCATACATGTAGCTTCTACATAACCATTTTCTCACACTTTATGCGGGTCTTTGTCCAACTGCTATTTGGAAAAGTACATCAACACAGACGACTACTTTTTGATGGCCAAGTACAAGTACTTGCACTGACAAAACAATACCCATATCTTTTTCCTTACATTTCCCAACCCTTTCCCTGACGGTTTGTACAGCCGTTAGAGATATCACACAACGTCAGTGCTCTTTAAAAGCCGTTAACGTAATAATTGCTTGCTTGATTATCGCTTAAATCCGTTTTATGAAATGGCCAACAGCCTTTCTAAAAATCTCGAGGTTGCGTATAACGCCACACAAAATGGCAAATCTCGACAGTGAAGATTTGAATTTCAAACTCGAGAACTACGCAAAATATTTCATTTAAAAACATTCAAATCACTTTTAGCATTAATTTTGCTTAAATAAATAAAATAACACAGCTGTGAATCTCTAGATATGTCCTTTAATTAAACAGACGAAGAATAGGGAGTGGATAGAGAAAAAGAGTGGGATATATTACCAGGAATGGTCTACATCCTTGTACTGTTTCTTATTCTTGCAGATTATGAAGATAATGATTGCTGTTGTAAGCGATAAAGCTGATACCACTGCTACCAGTTTAAACATGTTAAGCTTACAGATGTAATCATTAATCTGATCATAGCAATCAAACAAGAAAAAACATGGAGTCGTAGCGCATTCATTGATATCTGAAAAAAAAAACATATACATTGATAGTAAACCAAAATGATGATCACTTCGTTCAAACGTTGGAAATTTTCACATGAAATTCAAATTCCAATACACACAGCATAGTTCGTGGAAGCCATACAAATTCAGCCTTTAGATTTTATGATGTAATTTATTCTAAATTGTATGCTTCAATTTGGAAATCTCAACATACAAACCTATTTCACAGTTATATCCAGCGAAACCAGCAGCGCATGAACAGTGGTAGACATTGACTAAATCTAGACAGGAGCCTCCGTGAAGACAAGGAAAACTTGCACATTCGTTTATATCTACAAGTTCAAAGAGCAAAACATTGGTACAGTGCAGTTCTCCATATAAAGGACATCGAGGGAAGGTATGTTACATTCAGTACTATCATAATACCTGTGCCACAATTAACATCTGTAAATCCAGGTAAACAAGTACAGGTAAAGAGATCTACATAATCGGTACAGGTTCCGTTGTTCAGACATGGTTGACTTGCACATTCATCGATATCTAAAAAAGTAAATATATATCAAAGTACATGTGTAGAATAAAAATATACAAAAACACCCACTTTAAGTTTTGGGCATAGGGTGTGACTCAAAAGTAAGCGGTTCATAAAAGAGCATTGACAAAGTAAAATGAACCAATTGAATTGAGTGTTACAAGTGAAATTAAGTTTAAGGACACACTGCATTTATATAATCCCTCGATCAAACATAAGTGTGCTTGACAGTATGAAAGTTTACTTTTGACGCCATGATTTAGACTGAAACAAAGTGAATGGATTTCAATCACCACAGAATGATAAATACAGAAAATATTTCATATTCAGAAATAAATCTTTTGAACAATGACTTTATTTATGGTATCACACTGTTTTATCCAGGCGGTTTGGAATACCTGTCTGGCATACGTTGTCGGTGTACCCTGGTGCACAGCTACAGGTAAAGTTCTGTGTCAGTCCCTGTCGTATGCACGTTCCATTATTCAAACAAGGTTCAGCCACACAAGGACTTATGTCTGTTTAACATACATAGAATATCTAAATGAATGCGATATGTTTACAAATGTAAAGAGACAACTATCACAGTCTGGTACTTGTTCGTAGTACCTACCTGTAACTCGTATGACAACGCATCTTGAATCACTAGCTTTTCTGTAAAGGAATGCGCGGATCATAATATTTGTTCATCAAATTTTGTTACAGATTCATTAATGATTTCATGATTCATATAGTTCGTGAAGAAAATTACCTGTTGGCATAGATTAGAAAGAATAAAAGAAGCGTTAGTTGAAAATAATATTTATAAAGAACCGTTGTTAAATCACGATTAAGACAAATATAGTAAAGTAAGCCGACCCTATATTGTCCTCTGCTAAGGCACAAAGAATGTGAGACCCGATCTGTGCTGCGGTTGGCGTCCATGTTGTGTTGACGAAGACGACACCTGGGCGCCCTGGATACGGGAGTGGGGAAGTATACGTCATCCCTGCTGGTGACGTTATATCAACTCTTGCAATTCTGGATTCAACAGATTGAAATTTTAGAATTCCTATCAACAATTTTGATATTATATTGAATATAGTGGATAATCTAAATCAAAACTGCGTACGTTTGGTTGCTTGCAACATAAAAGTTAATGTGGGTAGTTTGTCCGGTCAAAGCATGGAAAATTGTGCCCTCTGGTGGAGTGTTATTAACAAAGATAGGCCGATCACTACATCCACCGCTTAAAGAGGTTGTCTGTACTAAAAACTGAAAGATAGCAAGGCAATGTTGTTGAACATCTAAATCATGATAAAAGAAATGATATTGTTCAAAATCCACTACTTGTGCATTTTGCACAATTAACATGATTGAAGGATAATAATATCTACCTGAATATTAACCGAAGCCATGGGATCTGATGGTGTATATATTGTTCCACCAACAGTAATATTTGATCGAGGAAAATCTTCTACAGTAATAGCTATGGCGTACATTCCATTCACCGTGTGGTTGGATGAAAATGTTATCGAACAGGTTTCCTAATCAAGGGCAAATTCATGCATATCAGAACAATTCGTTTTGAATTTCTTAGAGAAGAATTCAAATTCTAACGATCTCAATAAACATGATATATTAATTGAATACGTACAGCGTTCATTAAAATGAAATGGAAATATAACATATCAAGGACGTATATTTACACTGTCCAATGTGGCGTAAGGAAGAGCGGAGCATACAGATACACACTCCGATCCTGTCGACCAGCGACATCTTACAATATCGCCATTAGCATCCGCCACTGGGATTTGTAAAGTATTAACACATCCATACTGAAATCTGCAGATGTACAGAATTGTAAACTCAGTCATTACAATTTGGGACAGTTATTGATACACGGTAAAAATGTACAACAGAAAAATTGTAGAACAGTGATATTATATCATCAGCATTCGAGACTTATGTGCGTCTTACGTGTACATAGGTTTTCCTGTGGTAACAGGACTGCTGTTTGGTTGATTAATATCGCTCCTCGAGGCCAAATTTACTACTGTTCCAATTGACCAGGATGAAGATGACCCATAGTTCAAACTTATCCAACAACAGCCGGTAAATCTGTTTAAAGATTATGCTACCAATAACACATCGTGTTGCTACAGTATAATGACCAGCAGATAAAATGCGCGCCTTTTATTGTACATGAGCAGGTTCTAGAATATTAGACCTTTTGTATGGTGGCTGATTTGTGTCATTTGAAGTTTGTCGTCTCTTTATTATTTCCAGGCGAAAAGACGACTAAAGGAAAGATTAGCGACTTTACGCCTCGAAATTATGTCTTTTATTTTTTCCATTATTTTGGGAAGAAAAGTCGGTAATCTTCGTTTTATCATTTTTTCGCCCCCCCCCCTCCCCGAACCCCGAAAAGACAAGATGTAAAATAGCAAAAATCAGCCACCATACATTTGGATGTATGCAAATAAACAAAGTACAAGTGGAACAACAAAATGCGTATAAATATTGTTTTCAGTACTAGGCTGACTTACTCAACAACGAACGGACCTTCTCCCGGAAATGTATATGTAAATGTTCTCTCTCCTTGCTCCCAATTTTCAGTAATGCTTGCCCCTGTGCATATATAGTTCACGTTACTTAGATCTTGGGATACTGAATTGCAGCCAGACGTGCACTTCCAGAAGGAACTACTCATCCCTGTAACGAGGGAACCTATGAGTGCAGGGGTGCAACCCGGTCCCTGATTGTATACCCATCCCAGTTTGAATGAAAACAGCACCTGCAAAATTTTGAAATTTTCAAAAACATTCAAATCCGCGATACATTGAACACTTCCACCTGTATACTGACAAATGACAATTCTTCAAATTAGACAGGTAATCCGTAAGGCAATAAATGTAATATATTGTGCATTTTTATTGCTGTGTTGTCTTTTATCATTGTTAAACATCTCCTTTCCTTGTATTATTGTTGACCAAATCCACGAAATTGAGCAATGATGTTGTATAGTTTTCATTAAAGAACGTCGAATTGAGAGTGTTCAACAAATACAATGTACTTACCAACAAACTGAATGTGTACATTAATTAAAGATAGTTTCATCAAAAGTTAAACGCAATACCCGCTAAATGTGAATAAAATCAAAGCATATCGCTAATCGATATTTTATTCAATGCAAAAAATTCTTATCTGCGACGTAACAGTTTTGCCTTGACAAATTTTAATTTCGAATTTAAAAAAAAGCACCGCTAAGTTAGCATCCCCTCGCGACAGGAATATTTTAAACATGAGCATTATTTAGGCATAAATGTGAAATGAAGCCAAATTCGTTTGTAGAAAATCAAAATGGATTAGTCTATGCATGTTTACATATATATATATATATATATATATATATATATATATATATATATATATACCGGAATTCCTTACCGTCTTCTAAGGAAGACGACATATATGGTTGAAGAATTTTACACTCTTTGGACAATTCACTTTCTCTACTTTGTGATTGGGAGAAAATTCATGATGCGAAAATTCTAATTTATTTCATTGGTTGAAATTCTGTTTAACATAAGAGAGATAATTTGCTGATGATATAATTTACGCGTGACTTAACAATTTCACAAGATTTTCAATCTTAAAAAAAGAAAATATAAAAGAAAAAAATGCAATGTGTTGTGATCTTATTCATAGCAACTGTCAAAAATGTTTCTAAATAGAGATGGTCTTTTGCACGCAAACTCTAAAATTCTTCTCGAAAAAAAAATGGCAATGCTAAGTTATTTAGTATATTTTGTTTCTTGCTGCGTTTTGCAAAAAAACTTTTTTTTTGCGGTCAGAAGAAACTATGCTTCCTGTTTTTATTACAAACACCATGTCTACTTCAAGGTCATACTACAAAAGGTAGTATACAGGAGTTTCTAGCAGATGTTTTTAAAAAACTTTATCTTAAGAAGATATTTACCATTATAGTTCAACCTTTAATCATTTGGGAAACAATTATATTAGTTTACTGTATAAGGTTGTTCTTAAAGACGGCAAGCTTTGTTAAAAAGCTATACTTGTAATAATTTAATACTTAACCCTCGCCATTCTCATACTATTTTAATTTTACTTTCACTTTATCCGAAAGTCTGTATTGTTAACTCGTACATAAAATTCCAGTTTCTAAATGGTGTAATGACGCGGTTTTTAAAGCAATATTTCGCCATTTTACTTGCAAATAAATAGGGTTTGTCCTATTACAATGCCACAAAAGTATGCGAAGTTTGATAATCCTTAATGTAAGGGTTCTCTTTAAATTTTGCCCACAAGCTGTACATAACTGACACACCCACACAAATTAGCGATGCTAAATCCCCTTCACAACTATTTGCATGAGGGGATAAGAAAGAGTAAAGTATTCTACAAATGACAAATGACATCTATCTTTGAAAAAGAATTTGCAGTTTTTCCAATTGTCCTTATAGCTTCTGCGTTCGCACAAAAACAGCAACAACAAAACACGTTACCTCGAATCCGATTCCAGTTGGTTGCCAACTAATGGTGCCGCCTCTAAAATGACTAGCTTCTGTAAATGATGTAATCAGCAAAATGAAAAATATGTGAAGTTTGGCATTCATCGCTATAATTCTTTGGTGTGCGTCTCAATTTTCAAAATGATGAATATATCTTTATATAGTGAAACTATTCTAAAAGCAACCAATAAGATTTTTATGAGAACCAGAAATACGCCCGAATACCACTTCCTGATAATGTAGCATGTTCTTAAATCAAGAAAAGAAATTTCCCACAGATATAAATGTGCCAAAGAAATGGACTTGAGTGAAAACTACATTGTACTTACTGCACTGTGTCGTCAGTATACCATATGTAATACGTGTTTAAAATATATATCAGTCAAATGGTTCAATTGGTGTTCTCGATTATTGCATGTACAAGGAAGTTTGAACATAACCTACGCCTTTATTATCAATCCACAGTTCCACTTCATACAAGGAAACACAAATAATTGATGAAATATTGTTTTGACGATAGTTTGGAAAACCATGAATCATTTATTATTCCATTTTGGAAAAGATTATTTAAAGATAACTACTACAAATGTAGTTTTGTCTCAACTGTATATTAATACAATAAAGATGAGAAGCCTGCAGTTAATAATTTCAAATAAAAACATTTATAATGCTTCCAATAATACACATATACATGCATCTTAATCGCTATATCTTAATTAATGGATTTTTATATACACAAAAATACTGCATTTGATTTTAGAGACATATTTGCTTGTTGACATTTGTAATGAATTACATTCCTACTTTCCTAACACGTGATATACAGTACACAATATCCTAGCACAATAACAATGTTTTTATCAAATTAAATTAAAAATGAAGATAACAAGGTGTGTTCAATCTCATAAATCCTATAAACAACAAGCATAGTCCTCTACCGGTCGCAAAAATTACTGGGCCGCAACAATATGCAAAGTTCATTATGTAGGTAATGGTAAAGGGAGAAATGGGGGACCAGGATAGGAATGGTTTGACATTAACTATCATTCAGGTACAAAGATTAAACCACGAAAAAAGAAAAATTTATACTTAGATTTAAGTCTTTAAACTAGACAATGAACTCTGAAATGTAAGTGATCAGGAATGATTTCGTTACATTGCTGTATTACTATGCTAGAAGGTTTAATGAGGGTAGTACTCTTATCTACAGAAAAAAGAAACCTGAATGAAAAGTGAAGATAACGAATAGTGACGTAAACTAATAATTCATCTTATTTTCATAAGTCCAAGGACCATAACTAAGTGAAAAATCAACGGACCGATACGAAATTTGATTTTGATCTGTAACTCGTTATGGCAAAGCAATGTACTAAACATGAAATAAATATCTGCAAGAACAGAGAAAAAAGTGCGGAAAACTTATTTGACAGAGACGGACTGACGGAGTGTAAACTTAAAATCTTCTTCCACTTTGTTGGTAGGGTACTAATGATCAACGGACCGAGACGAAATTCGAACTTTATCTGTAACTTGTTATGGCAAAGCAATGCACCATATATCAAATAAATATCTGCAAGAACAGAGAAAACGTGCGGAAAACTGATCTGACGGACAAACGGATGGACGGAGTGCAAACTTAAAGTCCCTTTCGACTTCGTCGGTAGGGGACTAATAGAAAACATTAAGAACAGGATAAACACCTGAGCACACCAGATGAGGGATTATGTGCTTATGAGGAGTATAAATCCACTGTTGATCGATCACACCCACTGTGAGCCATATATCCTGATCAGGTAAACGAAGTAATTCGTAGTCAAAATTAGCATGGAAAGAATGGTCTAACAATTAGTATGAAACTCGACCTAATGACTGGTTATATTTGTAAATCAGATTATTAAACCGACCATAGAATTCCCAATATGCTGACTTTAAACGAGAATGTTGTGTTTCCTGTAACATCAACTTATTTGTCAGTAGCCTGCCTTGATTGAAAGGTTTTATCATACGTAGAGCATTATTATAGTGAATCTAAGCAGTTGGAAAACATAAACACCACATAGAGATAGTAGTGGAATATTGATATATATATATATATATATATATATATATATATATATATATATATATGAAATGTTGACTGTGGAGAAGCTGAAGTTATCCCGTTTGTCATGAAGTTGAGTTGTTACTTTGCAATCAACATGCAAGGTGACGATAACGAACAATGATCAATCTCATAATTCCTATGACAAACAAGTTGATGGTACAGGGATTTCAACAGTCTCGATTGAAGTCAGCATTTCGCAAATTCTATGGTCGTTATAACGATCTAGTTCGTCAATACAACCTCGCATTGGGTCAAATGCTGTCTGACGTGTTTCATACCGATTGTTAAGCCGTTCTTGGCACACTGATTTTGACTGCAGATAACTCCGTTTACCTGAATGATAATAATCACTAAAAAAATATTTTTAAAACGTGATAATAGGATTTTCTTCTTTTCATTTTAACAAATATGCCGCTCATTGTTATTTTTATATCATATGACGTCATAGTAGACTTATGATACGAATTAGCAATTTTACGCCACAACAGTAGTCAGCAATAATCTGATAGGCCTAGTGTTTTGAACAATGAATTCTATATCAACACAATATTCATTAAAATATCTATAAAATAATTTTCAATAATATAGTCTATCCTTTAATTTAGACATGCATACGAATTTAATGCGCATTATTTTACTTCGCATTAAATATTACGTCCATGTGAACGCTATTTAATTCGAATTAATTTACTGCGCATTAGTTTACTCCGCATCAAATTTAATGCGAAGTAAAATTTAATGTGCATTCGTGTGAACGAGACATAAGTAAACATCTAGTGACCGGTTTATTAAATATTCATAAATATATGTTTCTGTTTACACCTCACTTTAACTCCATATACTGCGACGAAGCTACATCTGTAATAACTTAACGGATACTACGTACAAAAAATCAGTTCATGTATGGAATGATCTTGAGAAATGAGTATTTAAATCAAGGAGGAATTTGAAGTATTTGCTAATGGGGTATTCTGATGTAGGTTTGAAATACACATGTACTTGTTGAACAATGATGTTAAATTGTATCCCTGTGTTCCCTATGTCGCTGCTAAGTATTAAGAAAATCAACTTGAAACCATTGAAGTAGGTATTTCTATAAATATTTTAGTGGTTACATAAGATACTATTACAGTAGAAATTGTTTTAAAAAATTCTAACTTAAGTACAAGGTAAGATAGTGCGTTTTGAAGTAGATTCTTTTAAACATTTCATCATCGTAAAGTATTACCTTGGCTTTAAAAACTTCCTGACGTAGTTTAAGTGTTTTATTATTTCATAATGGCACTAAAGGTGTTGATTAAGTCAGCCAAAGTTCTCCTTTAGATACTTATAAATTGTACCATAAGGATTCACGTGTTAAACATGACGTTTAAATTTTGATACACTTTTTATACCAACATTACGATACTTAAAAGTTAATTTCAGAGATGGATAATGTTATCCCATAATTCTTTAAATATTCTTATTTTCCTCTGCTAAAAACGTCAACAAAAAGTCGTGTATGAAACATGAAGGTAACCCTCGAAATCTAAGCGTGATTGAATAATTTTCTTTTCTTCTTTAATTTGTTTCACATTACTGATAATTTATGATAGTACTATATATTTAAAGTTCCTAACATCAGTACTAAATTCATAAACATAAGTTTTGGTGTTTTTATCGGTATGAAATACATGTAGTAACGGCTTAACATTTTGTTGTTATTTTAAATTAAGTTTATATGGAGAAAACATATTTTTTCCTGGGAATCGTCAACGCGTTTTATGAACTATTGTTTTTTCAAAAATAAAATTTATTTTTCAAAAGAATTCATGATAGTAATTAGTGAGTCTTTACGTAATGTGTGATTGCATTAATTTCATTGAAAAAACGTATATCCAAGGAAAGTGGTTGCACCCATTTATGCCGCTAAAGAATGTCAAAATCGCACATCTATACTTATAAATCTTCAATTTTTGCCAATAAACTCCGAAACGCTTACTCCAGAGTTACTGCTTGTACCTTTAATATTGTTTCATATGTGAAGTCCGTAAGCCATATTAGAAGCTTACTTGATTAATAAATATCGCAAAATTAATTAATTAAATACCTACATTCATTTTCGACAAACTACCCTGAAATAGCAAAAATGAAAATAAAGTGGCGGATCTAAGCCAGTTTTTTTCCCTATTCTATTTAATGACAACTTAACACAATACGATATGAAGTTGATCCGTTATTTATGCGTAATTTTAATCTTATAGAAGAAATAAGTTTTGATAATAGTGAATAAATAAAATACGTCTGTTTGTTTCTTCAATCGGTGATTGGAGTCTTGAACAGTCTTAAGGAAATTTCCAGAACAAAGCGAGGCAACGTCATACCAATGGCACATTCTCGGGTCTTTTCAGCAAGCCGAGGAAATGCGGTTGGTTTAACAACATGATCAGCATAAAATTGTGTAGGTGTTCAGTGTTAGTTATACTTATAAAAGTTTTAACTAGGTACATCTTTATCATTTTATGAAGATTTATTATTATTTTATTCATATATCTCATTCAACAAAGGACACCAACCCCTCCCGAGACCAACGTTCTGACACATCGATGAATGTTTATAAAAATACAATGTTTATCTTATAGAAGTCAAAGTCACTGTTATGACTTTTTGAAATAATTTTTAACAGTTACTGATATGTACAAACACATGGATAAACACAAGTGTTTTTTTTTAAATTTTGGTTAAACATGTTTTGTGATGACACAAATCTTGAAAGTAAGTAATAAGTCAAAAACTGTCCTATATGTCAGATATCCAATGGTCTGGGACTGTTCTGGGAAGTTTGCGCCTTATAACTTAAATTTTTTACTAAAATTAGGTTGTACACTACCTGACAATGTCCAAGAAATCAGGACACTGTTTACATCATAGCAGTTTTTCTGTTTGTCATTCATATAGTGCATTACGTTTTCAATTATTGATTTGACGAGAAGCAACAATGTGTATTCATAATTTTGCCCTTAAATTGTCGCAATTGGCAAAAACTACCATTGTAAAAACATTCGCAATACTGAGTTTCAAATATCAAAGTTATGAACGACCGTTCAATTTGTCTTTGGTCGACTATTCGGCATGACGGATTACGATTGAACTCGTAAAATCATTATCTAATTTTCAGTAGGGAGAAAATTATTTATGTTACATAAAAAAAATTAATTTGGAGCTCCAAGAGACTTCCAGATAATCAAGTTTTATTTACTGTATATGATAATATCAATGAACACTACATAACTAATGCACGCAATTTTTACAAAAACATTCTTAAATTCATTTGAATTAAAGATATCGTTCTTTTAATTCATGTGCGCAACAATTCAAACTCGCATTAGAGAGTCCTTCCTGTATGCAATATCATTTGATTCTGATTTCCCACGGGGTTTCATCTAGTCTATATATGCCATGTTCCTCAGAAGCAGTCACATAGAACTCTTAACTATGAAGCATGTGGTTATATTACAGACTGCATTCCATAGATTGGAATTGAAGAAGAAAATCGATCACAAACTATAAACGGAGACGATCGACAATGATATATACAAGAACACGGTCGACACTACAATGGCAGATGCATTTTCTGTGGATGCTACTGAGCTCTTACTGCATAAGTGAGTATCGGTGGTGAAAACTTAATTGGTACGCTTTCAAGAACTTAGTATACAAAGCTTGTAGGGTAACTTGTGTTTGGTCGTTTTGGATGTTGGCTTACAATGCATATCAATGGATAATGTGGAGGATGGAACATCAGGAATAACTGAAATGAAGAATAAGTAAAAGCTGTACTCATTTTGTTTACAGGTATTAGCGTAAGTTATTTAAAACAATTCAACGCGGAAAGATTGCACTTCAATGCTAGTACATGATGTACTATTGTTAGACCTTATGAATTAATATACAAAGGAATACACATTCTAAAAATCAATAGAGCTCCGAGAACAGACCTTTTCATATCTGATCTGTGTGAATGAAAAATAAAGCTCATTTGCATTTACATTAAGTACTTTAAAAAAGTAATAATGATCGCGTTTTCGTGTATGTTGCAGGATAACCTCCGAGGTCGAGAAATGCTGTTTTGAAATATAAAAGCGGAAGCTTTTATATTTCAAAAACGTTTTGAGACTGAGGAGATTATCATGCAACATACACGAAAACAAGAACTTTATTCCTATTCTACTACGACTCAGAAATATACAGCCGATCGTTTTCCTATATAGTTACGAATTGGGTAACTGTGACGTCATGGCAGTTCCTGAAGCGGCCTATTCTAAATCTATTTTGAAAAAAAATTCAAGTATTTAGTTTGATGTTACCAGATTATATCAGTTGCTTTGAATACAGTTCAAGAAAAACTTGTCAGTACATCGCTATGTTTACATGTGTATCGCTCTCGAAATGCAGACGATTGGTTTATACTGAATGACAAATGTTCTTCACTCAATTAAGAATTTGATTTACAACATATATTGATTGATTTTTATTTTTATAAAATTGAATTATCAGTCATCGAATTAAAAATTCATTGTTGCATCAGAAAAACTCGTAAGTACAAGCGAGATGTGTATCAATTTTCTCATAATCAGTTAATACGACAGGGGACGCTTACTCCTCCTAGACACACGATCCCAGCTCTAGTGTGTCCAGGGGTCCGTGTTTGCCCAACTATCTATTTTGTATTGCTTATATGAGTTATGAGATTGATCATTGTTCGTTATCGTTATTTCGTAGAATAATGACTACCGTGTTCCTTTGATCTTTGCGATAACCGTGGTACAAGTGCAGTTACTGATAATTTCCGTCGGTATACAAATGCAATTTCAAAGTGACAAAATGCAAGAAGTAGAAAATTCACAGCAAACGAATGCACATTACAGTTGAAAAGTTTAGAAAGTGTTATTTTCAGAAAAGAATTTAAAGTTTGGTATTTAATCGACCACCACATTTTCATAGCCATAAATTTACTCGTTAGCCATATTAGTATTTCTCTCATACAGGTCTTCGCTGTCCAAAATGTCTCCATATGGAGTCAAGAGATTTCTATGCATCCTTAGTAAAGTTGCCATCTAATCCAAACTGTACTAATGGAACATATGTAAAGTTATCAGAAGATATGAAAAATACATGTCCGGAAGTGTCAGAGAATGACAAAGTGTACATGTGTGGATTGATGAAAGGGAACCTGACAGCAAATATTAAACTTTGTAAGTAATGTTTTTTGTAGAAACAAAAACCATCTATTGCTTACTTTTTTTAAAATATACCAATGGTAATTTACTAAAGCCGTAACAGCTCTAAACCTAAATAAGTACCCAACACAATGTCGTGATAAAACACCAATAAGATATTTGATGAAAATGACACACCACAAACTATTTTACAACCAGATGATAAGATACTAGTATTGTATATCAATTGATAATAAATGTATGTAACGAGATGTCTTATTGGGTAATTCATGTAATGCACTGAACGTGTAACTTTCATTCAAAGTATCTATAGTTGGAAGTTTTGTGACGGTGAAGGGTTCAGTAGTCTTCCGTAACTGTGTGTTTATGGAGAGGGACGTGGTCTCCGTAGGATGCCAGGGAAACATCACCAAACCAATGGAGAAAGCTCTTCTAAAGCAGCTAGGTCCCAGTATCCCGGATGTGACTGTATCGACATTTCTTGGTACCTCTTGTCTTTTTTACCCCTCTATTGGTACCCAGGTAACATCGTCAACGGAAGGAAACATTGCAACAACAGGTATTCGTTAAGGATCGGTATATGTAACGAGATAAGTCCGTGGAATATGTTCTAGCAGACACTACTATACGAAATACTCACACATTTTATACATTTCCGACATCCCGTCACACCTGGGTCTAGTCTACCTTTTTTCTTTACTTTTAAATTCCGGACACAATATATCAAAACATTTTTATCTTTCGTTTGATCAAATCAGAAAATATTCTACATTTTTTAATCTTTCTAAATACGAATTAGATACATTAAGATAATTAAGTTTCATAAATTAAATACGAGGTTTTCAGATTATTGAATCCCAACATCATTGTTTCAAAATCAAAATAGTAAGTGAATGAGGAAATCTAAAAGGAATGTTGGGTTTTTTTTCCCAGGGCAAAATGGAGAAGGGAGTGAAGCAGATGGGATCACATCGTCGACGACGTCTTTATTGAATATAACGAAAGAGTTAACTTCTGCAACAGAGATATATTGCTCACAATTCAAAATAATTTTGCATCTACTTTTAATTCATACATGTGTACATAAACTCATTACACTGTAAATGTAAGGCAAACTAGATGCTGTCATCAGACAGTGACACCCGCATGTACAGTGTAGGTGCTTTCCTCTAAATATACTCTCCTTCGTACCGGGATAATTAGCGAAAAGATCACAATAGTTATTCTATAATTTACAAAAACATACATGTATCAAATTGAGCATAAAGTGTTCAGGTGAGCATATGGCCCATGGACCTCTATTCTAATTTCAAATAATAAAATCATTACCAGTCTGAACGAAGCATAAATTATTAGCTACCAATGGTATATTAGCATTCGCAGGATTGCCTTATACTCGGGTACACAGTAATCGGTAAGGCCCATGGGCCTCTTGTTGAAGAAAAACATCGTTTTTCGGCCCATAACTGGTCCCAATGATGAACATGAAATTTCTAACTCCTTATCGCATATTTCTACTACTTCAAATGGGAAAGGAGTTCTGGGAACATGGAACTTTGTAGAAAAACGTCGTTTGAAAACCCTAGTTGGCCCAAAGATGAAAATGAAAATTTCAAAACCTTATTGCGCATCCACAGGACACAACAAATCAAAGTCTTAAAGATGATTTGGCTACTGGGTAAAATGCAAGATGAGTTCGAATAAGAAGGAAGTATGACAGATGGACGGACAGAAAGGAAAACAGTAATATATCCAAAATCGTATTTTAGGAAATGCGGGCATAACCACAATTATGGACAGAAATGAAAAGGAACTATAGAATTTCTTACTACTACATGTAGTATCATATCGCGGTTTTCTCCAAAATGCTTCAGCTTAAGACAGTGGTGACATCGGTATGAAAGATTTTGTGATTATATCTCGAAAACAATTAAGATACACATATTGACATAGAGAAAAGCACTTTTGAAACTCGTTTGTATCTGTTAAATAAAGTTTTACGTGCACAATTTCTCAGACACCACACTTGCGCAGAAGGCTTAATTGAACTTATCGATCACTTTTATCGTCGTCAGTATGTACCTACAATGTACATGTATACCTGTCTGGAGACAGATTTTCACATTTTCGTCTTTCCTAAAACCTCAGTTCTAATTCAAATAGGCTGGATCCAATAATTCAAATTGGATATGGCATCCCAAGTAGGAGACTTACCCAATTAGGATATGCATGTGTGAAAACTCTCATTTGGAATATTCAATATTGAAAACACATTTACCCAATAATTCATGATTCCGATTGTGTAAAAAGATTTTCATTTTTCCACTGTATCAAGATGTCACCAATGATCTTTTACATTACGTAAATAAAATGATATTCTACATCTCTTAAAACTGTTTGTGGTATCGGTGTATCCTTAAATTATTTTGTATGACTTCTCTGACAACTTGGAAATTTTCAGCGTTTTTCACAGAAGAAATTCGAATACTCACTGGTCTGTTGTACAGGTAGATTTCTTGGAAGTGGCGTTCAGCTTTTTAACTATCATCTTGTCTACAAAAACCCGTTTTACATGTATGTTTGACCGTCGGTTCACTTCGTGAAGTACGTACATAAGAGCAAATACGCGCTTCATGAACTGAAGCGTCGCAGTTCATGCTCTCATGTATTTTCAAAAGCGAAATTTATTTTAATCTCTATATTTTACTTGTATTTATATCGGAATTATCAGCCGTTAAAATAGTCGTATTAGTTTACAGTATATACATCAAGATCTATGTACGTGTAAAACTTATACAGTACCAATAGTCGTATTAATTTACAGTATATACATCAAGATCTATGTACGTGTAAAACTTATACAGTACCAATAGTCGTATTAATTTACAGTATATACATCAAGATCTATGTACGTGTAAAACTTATACAGTACCAATAGTCCTATTAATTTACAGTATATACATCAAGATCTACATGTATGTACGTGTAAAACTTATACGGTACCAATAGTCGTATCAATTTACAGTATATACATCAAGATCTATGTACGTGAAAAACTTATACGGTACCAATAGTCGTATTAATTTACAGTATATACACCAAGATCTATGTACGTGTAAAACTTATACGGTACCAATAGTCGTATTAATTTACAGTATATACATCAAGATAGATGTACGAGTAAAACTTATACGGTACCAATAGTCGTATTAATTTACAGTATATACATCAAGATCTATGTAGGTGTAAAACTTATACGGTACCAATAGTCGTATTAATTTACAGTATATACATCAAGATCTATGTACGTGTAAAACTTATACAGTACCAATAGTCCTATTAATTTACAGTATATACACCAAGATCTATGTACGTGTAAAACCTATACGGTACCAATAGTCGTATTAATTTACAGTATATACATCAAGATCTATGTACGTGTAAAACTTATACGGTACCAATAGTCGTATTAATTTACAGTATATACACCAAGACCTATGTACGTGTAAAACTTATACAGTACCAATAGTCGTATTAATTTACAGTATATACATCAAGATCTATGTACGTGTAAAACGTATACAGTACCAATTTACAGTATATACATCAAGATCTATGCACGTGTAAAACTTATACAGTACTAATTTACAGTATATACATCAAGATCTATGTACATGTAAAACTTATACAGTACCATTTAATAGTCGTATTAATTTACAGTATATACATCAAGATCTATGTAGGTGTAAAACTTATACAGTACCAATAGTCGTATTAATTTACAGTATATACATCAAGATCTATGTACGTGTAAAACTTATACGGTACCAATAGTCATATTAATTTACAGTATATACATCAAGATCTATGTACGTGTAAAACTTATAAAGTACCAATTTACAGTATATACATCAAGATCTATGTACGTGTAAAACTTATACAGTACCAATAGTCGTATTGATTTACAGTATATACATCAAGATCTATGTACGTGTAAAACATATACAGTACCGATAGTCGTATTAATTTACAGTATATACACCAAGATCTATGTATGTGTAAAACTTATACAGTACCAATAGTCGTATTAATTTACAGTATATACATCAAGATCTATGTACGTGTAAAACTTATAAAGTACCAATTTACAATATATACATCAAGATCTATGTACGTGTAAAACTTATACAGTACCAATAGTCGTATTAATTTACAGTATATACATCAAGATCTATGTACGTGTAAAACATATACAGTACTGATAGTCGTATTAATTTACAGTATATACACTAAGATCTATGTACGTGTAAAACTTATACAGTACCAATAGTCGTATTAATTTACAGTATATACATCAAGATCTATGTACGTGTAAAACTTACACGGTACCAATAGTCGTATTAATTTACAGTATATACATCAAGATCTATGTACGTGTAAAATTTACACGGTACCAATAGTCGTATTAATTTACAGTATATACATCAAGATCTATGTACGTGTAAAACTTATACAGTACCAATAGTCGTATTAATTTACAGTATATACACCAAGACCTATGTACGTGTAAAACTTATACAGTACCAATAGTCGTATTAATTTACAGTATATACATCAAGATCTATGTACGTGTAAAACGTATACAGTACCAATTTACAGTATATACATTAAGACCTATGTACGTGTAAAACTTATACAGTACCAATTTACAGTATATACATCAAGATCTATGTACATGTAAAACTTATACAGTACCATTTAATAGTTGTATTAATTTACAGTATATACATCAAGATCTACATGTATGTGTAAATCTTATACAGTACCAATAGTCGTATTAATTTACAGTATATACATCAAGATCTATGTACGTGTAAAACTTATACAGTACCAATAGCCGTATTAATTTACAGTATATACACCAAGACCTATGTACGTGTAAAACTTACACGGTACCAATAGTCGTATTAATTTACAGTATATACATCAAGATCTATGTACGTGTAAAACTTATACAGTACCAATAGTCATATTAATTTACAGTATATACATCAAGATCTATGTACGTGTAAAACTTATACAGTACCAATAGTCGTATTAATTTACAGTATATACATCAAGATCTATATACGTGTAAAACTTATACAGTACCAATTTTGATGCACCAGATACACACATCGACAAATAATGTCTCTTCAGTGATGCTCAACCGAAATTTTTGAAATCCGAAATAATAAACTCACATTCTTCACATTCATAAGGAGTTGACCATCCTTTCAATTGGTTAAGATAACGAAGGCACTACTCTATTGGTACAGCATTTACTTTAATTTATTATTTGAACTTTAAACATGATAACTTCACTTATTCAGTAAATTTCATGTGTGACATGAACAAGTTTACTATATACTGAACTACTGAACGCGTACTTGTGGACATACTCTCAGATGTTCAGTGATATTTATACAGCCAAATGGCTGTAAATTTTTATTTTTACATCGAGATCTATGTACGTGTAAAACTTATACAGTACCAATAGTCCTATTAATTTACAGTATATACACCAAGATCTATGTACGTGTAAAACCTATACGGTACCAATAGTCGTATTAATTTACAGTATATACATCAAGATCTATGTACGTGTAAAACTTATACGGTACCAATAGTCGTATTAATTTACAGTATATACATCGAGATCTATGTACGTGTAAAACTTACACGGTACCAATAGTCGTATTAATTTACAGTATATACATCAAGATCTATGTACGTGTAAAACTTACACGGTACCAATAGTCGTATTAATTTACAGTATATACATCAAGATCTATGTACGTGTAAAACTTACACGGTACCAATAGTCGTATTAATTTACAGTATATACATCAAGATCTATGTAGGTGTAAAACTTATACAGTACCAATAGTCGTATTAATTTACAGTATATACATCAAGATCTATATACGTGTAAAACTTATACAGTACCAATTTTGATGCACCAGATACACACATCGACAAATAATGTCTCTTCAGTGATGCTCAACCGAAATTTTTGAAATCCGAAATAATAAACTCACATTCTTCACATTCATAAGGAGTTGACCATCCTTTCAATTGGTTAAGATAACGAAGGCACTACTCTATTGGTACAGCATTTACTTTATTTTATTATTTGAACTTTAAACATGATAACTTCACTTATTCAGTAAATTTCATGTGTGACATGAACAAGTTTACTATATACTGAACTACTGAACGCGTACTTGTGGACATACTCTCAGACGTTCAGTGATATTTATACAGCCAAATGGCTGTAAATTTTTATTGTTGACCCAATGGGTGGCAAAACTTAGAGGGTTAGAGTTGAAGCAAAATATTTTGGTGATGGTGGCGGTAGTGGTGGTGGGGGGTCATGAGCATTTGGGGTTTTCCATTGTTGTTTTGGCATTGCGATAGATTTACTAAACTTTCCCTGCCAGCCTTTCCCAAAAACCACACAATTGTGCCCGAATTTTATTGTTTGCAGGGCCCACACTTCTTTCCATTCAGTGCCCCCCCATCCCCCCCCGCATAATCAGTAGAGGGACTTTTCATTTGCATAATTATATCAAATTCCGTCCTCAGCATAGCGATTTGTCGTTTAAGAAAAACAGTAGATGATGTTTGACGGTTGATTATAGCCGATAGATGGACTTTTTTCTATACACACATACAAACATACATAAATACCAAGGATAACCCATGAAAGCTCGAAAACTTATTTCCAATGTGGTCCTTTGATGCACGGATGTTTGCGCTAGGGGGTCATTTTATGTGGGAGGAAACCGGAGTACCCGGAGGAAACCCACGTGTCCGAGCGGGCGACCGCCATATCCTCTCACATACAACTGCTGTCGATCACGCGGATGTAACTCGGGTCGCAGCGGTGAGAAGCGAGAGCGCTACCGCTGCCCTACTCGGACACCCTCTGCGCTACCTGGACACCTTGACATAGTTGCTTCTAAACTGTAGGCGTCTAATTATCATATTATATCGAACTTTTCGCCGAAAATTGCAATTGATGCAGCTGGTAAAAAAAAAAGCAAGATGTCGGCGTGATAAACCTTGTGAATATTATGTTTGTAGGAAGACATTTTTTTATCATAGATATCTACAACTTCGAGTGCCTGTGAATATTTACATAGAAAAGAAAACTACATACATTTTTTTCTGTTGCCCATATTACACTTGATAATTTTAATTTGTAGACGTTTTGTTTGTTATAAGATTTTGAAGTTTGGATTTTTCGATTATTTCATTATCACTGAATACATTTTGATGATTCTTGTTATCCTATCACAGACGGCATTTGTGTGAATAGCATTAAAACGAGGATACCCCCACACCACTTTATGATCCAAATCAGTAGCGTGTGTGCCCACTCCTGGCTTCAGCCGCTGCTCTTACTATCCTTAACATTGACCCCATCAATGTGTTTATTGTCCTCTGAGGGATATTATTCCACTCTTGAATAAGGACCCGCTTGAGTTGAGCGACGTTATATACAGGACATTGACGCGCTTCCTAACCCTCCTTGTCCAGCTCGTCCCACAAATGTTCGAATGGGGACAATTATGGACTGTGTGGTGGCCAATCAAATATTGGACTAGAAAGTCACAATAACCCCTATCAACACGGGGCCTCGTGTTGCCCAACTGCAACGTAAGGTTACGTCGATGGATAAGAGGAAGGACGTGTGGTCAATTCGATATATATCCCTGTGAACTCGAGATAAAAGATACTACGGAGTCCTCCACATCTGCTTCATACTTTGATATTTTATTGAAAATGGATATTAACGGCAAACTAACAACACATCTTTATAACAAACGGACTGATTTCAGCTTCTCCATCGTCAACTTCTCATATCTCTGTAGCAACATTCCATTAAAACCTGCACATCATGTTTATATCTCAACTGATTCGATACGCAGCAGCTTATTCTGTGTATGATCAGTTTTTAAATCGAAGCCGTCCACTGACAAACAAGTTGATGCAAGGTGAAGATAACGAACAGTGATCAATCTCATAACTCCTATGAGCAATACCAAATAGATAGTTGGGCAAACACGGACCCCTGGACACACCAGAGGTGGGATCAGGTGCCTAGGAGGAGTAAGCATCCTCTGTTGACCGGTCACACCCGCCGTGAGCCATATATCTTGATCAGGTAAACGGAGTTATCCGCAGTCAAAATCAGTGTGCCAAGAACGGCTTAACAATCGGTAGGAAACACGTCAGACAGCATTTGACCCAATGCGAGGTTGTATTGACGAACTAGATCGTTATAACGACCATAGAATTTGCGAAATACTGAATTGATGTCACAGGGATTTCAACACTATCTTAAAATCAGCATTTTGCAAATTTTATGGTCGTTATAATTATCTACATTGTAGTTTGCCAATATAACCTACATGTACGTACCATTAGGTCAAATGCTGCTTAACTTATTTCATACCGATTGTTAGGCACACTGGTTTCGACTACCGATTACTCCGTTTACCTGATCAAGACGTGAGGCTCACGGCGGGTGTGACCGGTCTATAGGGGATGCTTACTCCTCCGTGTTTGTCCAACTCTTTATTTTGTATTCCTTAAGGGAGTTATGAGATTGATCACTGTTCATCATCTTTGCTTTTCATTCCACTCCTGAATAAGCTCCTGTGTGAGTTTAGAGACGTTATATGGGACGTTGACGCGCTTCCTAACCCTCCTGTTTAGCTCGTCTCATAAATGCTCGATTGAGTACAAATCTGGACTGTATGATGGCCAATCAAGAACTGGGACATTTGTGTGAGCCAGAGAGTCATGACAAGCCCTAGCAACATGGGGCCTCGTGTTGTCCTGCTGAAACGTAAGGATTGTGTATAAGAGGAAGGACTTGTGGTCTCAAGACCTGATCACGATATGTTACTTCTGTAAGATTGCCGTGGATTAAGACGGGAGGTGTTTTCATGCCTTGGGATATCCCTGCCCATACCATAACAGACCCTTCCCCGAATCTGTCGCTTTCCGTTACACAAGCGTCAGAATATCGCTCACCAAGACGCCAATAGACACGTTGTCGTCCATCTGACCTATAAAGCGTGACACGTTAGTGAACAACATGCGTCTCCAATGGGCCAAACAAAACTGATTAGGTGTACGTGCAAGCAGGCACTGCATTCGACATTGGCATCGCCTCTGTGTAAGTGGCAGACCAACATAAGGTCCTGGCCTTATATGAAACTACACATTGGCCAACCACGAGTGCCGGCATCTTGTTGTGCGGTCTGAAATCGGTTACCGAGGTGCTAGAGACATGACTCTATCTTGAAGTAGTGACGTGGGCGTCCGCTCCTGGGACTGACACCTAATTTCCCTGTGGCTCTGAAACGCCCAACTAAACAGGATATTGTTGTCTCATGTACACTATATTGCAGGGCTACATGACATTGCGAATGCACCAGCATTATCAGAGCAATGGCCCTACCCCTATCGACTTCATTTAATCGCGGCATTTCGCTCTACAACTGCTTGGAAAAGAAATGCGCAGCTTATCTGTACTGTTCCAATGTTTGATAAGTAGTGATTTAAAAGCACATCTGGTGCAGGAGTACCCTGTATACAAGCTTTCCTGAAAAATCTGCTGAAATCATACAGCGTCGAGTGGGGTCACAGTCGGCTGATTTTTGACTGAAGAACATTTTCATACTGCACGGAGGTAGTCCAGTGTCAAATTAATCAAATTTCGTCCACGTGTCAAAAACCGAACTTGCGTTTCTTTTTCCCTATATATGTATAGATAGATATATGTTGGTTGGTTGTATATTGTTTCACGTCCCGCTCGAGAATCTTTCACTCATATGGCGACGTCACCCTTTGCCGGCGAAGGGCTGCAAAATTTACGACGTTTGAGCAGGGAGGGATCTTTATCTTGCCACACCTGTTGTGATACAGCTCCTCGGTTTTTGTAGACTCATCGGAAGGACCGCCCCATTTAGTCGTCTCTGACGACAAGCAAGGGGCACTGAGAACCTACTCTACCCCGAATCCCCACGAGTGAATATATATACCGGGATAGATAGATATTTTTTCATAGTTTTGGGGTCTAGAATGAATTGCCTGATTACTCCTCTTTCTTACACCTAACTATATTGTATACTGGATAGATATTCTTATAAGTTTGAGGACAATATAGAACTTGTTTTCATAAAATCCTAAATTCGGTCTCTGTAACTGGAGATTGCTGTAGGTTCCTAATACGTGTGAATGAGGCGCCAGTAGTCTATCAATTGCAAGGGTTCTCGGTATTTGATTGCGATGTCTGTATGAATGATACGCACTTAGACCACTGGAAGCAGATGTCACAATTTGTAGTTGTAACAGATTTCAATGCTCCACAAAGCATCGTTTCCCTCCTTTGGAGTAGATATCATAAAATAGAAACGCATAGTAGTAATTTTTCGCTGAATCAAATAATTTTTTCATACATATTTTGTTGTCTAGAATGAGGCTATTATTTACAGGATAAATGTTCTATAAAAATTCTAGTACGAAAAGACCGTATTTTCGTAAAATCCTAAGGACTACATAATAGAAATAAATTAACCATGTAATATACATTGTTGTAAACCCCATACCCCCTCTATATTTCACACTGACATTAATCAACAAAACATTTGAAGATACACATTTTCAGTTTATTAGTGGAAAAAAATAATTCCAAGTTTTTTAATACAATTTATTAATTGATTCACCAAGCATTAATTAACAAGTTAATTGATTTATAATTAGATTTTAGGAAAAATAACCTAGGCTAATGGGTTTTAACATGAAGATAAGATTTTCATCCAACCCAAATTGTATAATTTCAATTACATGTATATGACATAAATATTTCAAATATGCCAAGGAGTGGTCCCAAATTCTTTCTCTGTTTCAATTATCCATGGAGAGTAAAACCAAAACACAGATCCAGGATTTCAAAGAAATATAGGACAGTGATCACCACTCTGATAGGGAGGGCACCATCTGATCATGATTTTCTGTGCAATAGATGCCAGAGTGTGTGTGTTGCTCCCATATTAAACAGAAGAATATCAACTCGGTTAGGCCACAGATTCAAGACAGTCCAGCACCACCACCAGCAGCAGCAGTTCTTCCAATTAGTCCCCCTTCTGTATCACTCCCATTCCCATGTACATCAAGAGGGCACACTTCATGCTGTATCTGCGAGTGACCAGGTCCAAAGTTAGTTGTAGTCCCAGTAGGAGTAAGGCATGACATCTTCATTTCAAAAGAGGCCATCATTCCTGCCGGGGCTCGCTTCTGTACAAATCACCTACAACAAGACATAGAAGAACTTGAACCTATTGCTGACAACACCATGTTCAACAAAACAGGAGTGACATAATTAATCAATCAAGTTTTTGAGAGCTGAAGTATTGAGAAAAGAGAAAATAAGGTTGGATTTTGACAACAGTGAAAGTCTAACAGTGAGCATCAGAATCTCCTGGGACCCCCTAAAGCTGCTTTTGAGGACTTGCTGACATATGTAAACCTGTAGAATATGGAAACTTGTGCTAGATATTTGTAAATGTTATTTCCTGTATAGATCTTCATGATACTTCTATTTTGGGAACATTATGAAAATAGGCCAATTTAGATTATTTCTCATTCTGTGGCATTTACAAGCAGGTATACATTACATGTAAATGCAATATAATACAAACAATTTAAAACTACAGTGCCTTAGGATATATTCTATTTCAAATATGTATCTAGATGTAATTCTATTCAAATCTATATTAATGCCTGAAATTTTTTTAGATCACAGCTCATAAATTACGTTCTGTCAGTCAATAATGTATTGCACACACATTTAAAATTGTTGGTTAAAAGACCTCAGTATCTTTACATGATTAATACGTATAGGAGTATACAATTATTGATCAAGATAAATACAGTAAAATTTATACAGTATCATTTCTCAAATCGTATTTTCAGAGTCAATATACTGACTCTGATCCCCTATATCGGCGTTGTGTTGTTATTATTCACGCTATGAAATGTACATGTAACAAAAAAGATCATTTGATACTTACTATTAGGTGTCTACAGTAATTTTCCTTTAATCAGGTTTCACAGGAAATGCTCGTTGAACGTGTAATTCCGAGTAAATTCGAATTGAACATGTTTTGACGAGACGTGGTGTCAACTTATTTCGTTACCATTGATATCGATACTCGGTCGTTTTAATACTCAAAAAAAAAAACAAAAAACAAATAACAAAAAATCTATGGAATATGATATGAAACAGAATTGTTCCAATGATTCACTTCTTTACCATGTAAATAGACTACATACTATATTTATTCTTCTTATTTCAGTATTTTAAAATTCAAGTAAAAATAATTTAAAAGTAAAGTTGAACAATCACGGCTTTGAACATCATTTCCAAAATATTTCTTATTTCTATTTCCCAAATTTGGTCAAAAATGCT